>NC_054080.1:46483248-46638248 GCF_017639655.2 Falco naumanni | reverse complement strand
TGTCTTTCTACAGAACATATTGTTGAGCTCCCAGATTCTCTGTCTTCTTTCTCACTCTAAACTAGTCAGGTGTAAGAGGAAAGGCAGCATTTGATGGCCCTTTTCCCTTGGAAGGAAATGCAGGATGAAGGAACTAGACTGATATTTCTCTGGAAACTGGGAAGAAACTGACACTGCATAGATGTACTTAGGGAAGGATGGGAAATCTCATTTTGATCAGCTTCTCTCTGTCTGCCTGATGTCTTACACAGTGACACAGAGAGGTTAGTCTCATAAATTGCAAGGGTGGTTATTGCTTTCACTGGGGATTGTGGCAGATTGTTGTTGCAGTTGTTGGGGAGCTCAGAGGTTAACAATTGCAAACTCTCAGGAGAATACAACTAACTTTTCCTTTTCAAAAAGAGGTACGGCTTTCTTAACTAGCAATTTTTGTACAGTCTTTTGCAAATCTTAATATGTGAAAATTATTTACACTTTGGGAATATTTTTCTTTTGGTAGATTAATGGTGCAAATTGTAAGTACTTCAACTGCCTGATCACAGAATTGCAGAATGATCAGGGTTGGAAGGGGCCTTTGGAGGTCATCTAGTCCAACCCACTGCTAAACCAGGTTCACCTACAGTAGGTTGCACAAAGATTGCATCCAGGCAATCAAAATATGTGTTGTATGTTTAAATGGGTAGACCATATGGACTAAAAATTGGAAGAAAACCATAGCTTTGGCTTTGTGCTGAAATACACCCACCTAGAAAATACAGACTCGAGCTAAAATTTTTCACTTGTATATTAAGAAGTCATTGACTGAGGATGTAAATTCAAGTATGTGCATTTTTGTGAGCCACACCACCTGTATTGACACTCACCTACTTTGCAGGGTACAATAGCTTCAGTGGGGTTTTCACAGTGCTCCATTCATAGGTTCAGGTTTCCAAACATTCATTGGTTTTCCAGTCCCCTGGTGCCTTTGCATAGCAGTACAATTTCAGCTCCACTGGCATGAGCACTTCTCTCTGATGTGGTTTACAGCACAGCAGTTCATGGCAGCTCCAGGCTAGGTTCATTTGGTTGCCACATTATGACCATGACAAATGCCCTTCAAAGTTTTGTCTTCGTTTTGCCTATAGCACTTCTTTCTGATGCTGACATATTGAGAAGGTTTGTAGATCATGTGCTTAGGCCACCAGCAGGATTTTAACGGCTCCCCAGTCTGTTTTAACTGAGGAGCTGTATTTGTAGGGCACATGGCTGTTAGATTTTGTGGTGAGTTGAAATCTTGTCTCTTTTTTGGGTAGCTCGTCCCTACAGAGTCAATCAGAACTAGCCACACAATTCTTCCCTTGCTGCCAGTTGCACGCAGTGTGCAGAAATCCACTAAATATCCATGTTGACGTTAAAGTTAGTAACTTAAGACCAAAAATGCATCCAGCTGATGTAGATCTTCTCCCCCTTTGTCCTGCGTCATGAACATTTGAGAATTCACATATGTATCAGAATGGAAGTAAGAGATTTAAATTATTTCTGTTTAGAATTGCTCACCGCCTTTGAGAACTTAAAATAATTTCTAAACCAGAAAAGGGAATTTAGATTGTGCTATTTGTAATATTTTTTTTAATATTTGTGATACAAGTTTTGATTTTTTAAGGCAAAATGTATTTGTTTCCCAAATAGATTTACTAAGGAAATGTTTTATTTTCCAATATATTTTTCTCTTATCAGGAACAAAAGAAAAGACTGATCTTACCTTGTACTTCTAGCCTAAGGGAGGGTATTATTTGGCTGGTATGGTACGATTAGTTTTTATGCATTTGATACTTCTGATGTGCTTGCTATAAGTGGTTTCTCCTAGGACATAGGCTTATCCATACGTATACTTCAGTCAATAATAGCTGTTGATACTCTGGGAAAATGAGGCTATGATTTTAAGGAGTGTGATGACCTTCCCTCTTGTATCTTTTCAGCTAACAAATAAAAAAAAATTAGCTGAAGCTGTAATTACATGGTTTTGGTTCTTGAGGTGTCAGATTAAGTTCCACGTTGATGACAACTAGGTATTATTGCCTGAAGAGGGTTTAGGGAAATCAAGTTGTACAAAGGCAGGAGAGACACTGAATGAGCAGAAAAATGTCTTGTTTCAAGGAGCTTGATAAACCTCCTGGATGGCATTTGCTGCTTTAATTATCATCCATAAAGTCCAGAGCTGGTGGAGCTGAGGAGTTATAAGTATATTAAAAGTGTGTGAGTACTACAGAGAAAATCCAAACACTTATATCGATATGTAAAAGAATTAAACATCCTAAGTGTATGCTGCAGCATCATTTTTCTCCAATTATATGTTACAGTTTGTAGAAATCCTTCATGACCAATGACAAAAAAGTGAGGTTTGATCTGAATTCTGTCTAGTATTGAGTAGCTGAAGGAAAAAACCCATGGAGATAGTTTGTAAAATCAGAATAATTTTATTTTCTTAAGATAGATTCCTGTGAATATGAGGTAGATTCTTGTGAATACATTAACATAGCAGGAGTTGTTACCCTGCGTGTAGGGATAAGATATATACACCAGTTAAGTTTTCGTTTTGGACCACCAAAGCTAGACTGATAAACATTTGTCTTGAGATAAATAACTAAGCCCTATTTGAGGCAGAGGGTTCACTAGCTTCATATGGGCTAACAATTAGCAGGGAGGAAAGGGGTGTTCTAGAAACACAAAAACTTTGCAGTATTTCTAGTCATAAAAAATGATGCTTTAATGATGAATAAACCGAGTACTGTTTGTGAGCTTACAGACAGCCTAATAGAACAGCTTTAAGAGAAGTAACCATTCATGTAGCTCTTGAAGCATAGATATCATTCTTTTTTTCTTTTTTTTTTCTTGTGATGAATTCTGCTGTGTTGACAACGTTATCCACTTCAAAGATTTTTGCAGACTGAGATAGATTTCGGTAATCTTTTAGCAAATTAATTGGTTTAAACTAACAAATTTGAACTAACCACAATATGGTACCTTTTACAATATGGCTGCATGTAGTTTAATTGTAATTACATCTTAAGAGCTACAGCTGCTGTATTTCATGTATTATATATTAATAGAATTTATGGGGAACTAATTGATAGAGGTACATGCACATGTGGAAAGTTATATATAAACAGAAAAGCTTTTCTGAGGTGTCACGGCTTCTCTTCCAAGAATAGTATTCCACAAATATTTAAATGATGAACACAATTTTCAGCAACCTTTTCTGGATAATAATTTTATTGATTGATTGATTGATTTCAAGAGACGTAGTTTGGGACTATGAATGCTAAACCTTTTGAGAGGAGGAATTTCTCCTTACGTATTGCATAAGACTGCCTGGATTGAGGTATCATGAAGAGAGAGAACAAAACAAGGAGGAGTAATTTTACCAAACGATAATGTATTTTTTCTTTTATTTAAAGGGGAAACAGGGAAGTTACTGCAATATTTACCTACAAGAGCTAATATATATATTAGAGTTAAATATAATATAAAGAGTTAAAATTGCAAAACATTAAGATACAAATAAATCAGTTGAAAATGCTGCTTTACTATGTTTTTGGCTTGAGAACATGCTGGCCTCTGGTGTGACTCCCAGCTATTCATGTTAACCTAAGACATTTACACAACCACATGCACCACCTATTCCACTCAGTGAAGCATCTGTCACTCCCTGAGCTTCAGCATAAAGTAGAAAGTAGGATTAATTATGTTTCTGTATCAGGAAATGTGCCATCGCTGCATAGCAACCAGCAGGCGCAGCAGTCTGAATATGCCAAGCAGCACTCTGGAGTCTTTTCCCCTGAGACCTATGCACATACAAGCCATACTATTTTCATCCCATGCTGCTATTTCAGACTTGCAAATGATCTGAATTAATATTCCTGTGACCCCACTGGTGTTTTCTTCACAATTTTTGCTTTCTTGTTTTGAAACAATGTAGTAGTGGGCTGATATTAAGATTGTCTGTCATGGTAATAGCCATGTATGAACACAAAAGAGTCTTAATGAAATGAACAATTTCTGCTGTTAACTCCATAAATAAGCTGAAACTGTGCAAAGTTGTATCTAAATATCGACAGAACAATTGTGGAATTGAGTTGCCTGGATGGATTTGCATGGAGAAGATAAAGGATTGACGTAAAGTTATCAGCTTGGAGTCTCCTGGTTGTTACATAGGATGGCATTTCCTGCCACAAATGTCAGATGAGCGCCCAATTTCAACGTAGGCTTCACTGGCATGGGTTTGAGTTCCAGACCCTGGATATCTGCAGTAATATGGTTCTTTCCACCCTGAACCACCACAGCCAAAGTCAGAGCAAGAGTATGGGGCTGATGGTTTTACCTAGGAGAGAAACCAGCTTCAGTAAATGGGTGCCATTCCTGGAAGAATAATTGACGCTTTTCAAACCCAAGTAATGGACTCATGTCTTGCATTAGAAATACTAAGTTGATGTCTTGGTTAAAAAGAATATTTTAATTGGCTCAAAGCCTGTAATAATAGTTCTGTCTTCAACTGTTAATTAATATGATTCTTATTTTGTCTATATTCTACTTTTTCCTTCTGTACTAGATAATTGTAAAAGCAGCAGATAAATAAAAATGGGAAAATGCAAAACTTTGGCTTAGAATATCTGGATAAGATGACACTTTAAAAGTAAATTTTATTTCAAAAAAGAAGTATGTTGCAAATTGCATCCAAAACAGATGTTATCACAAATGATATTTACTGACACTTTACAATTTTGTTTAGGTGTTGCACAAACGATGTAACCACTAAATTCTGACAGATGCTGATTTGCTTTAAATCCCAATAGGTTGTATAACCCCTTAGTAAGTGCAGTAGTAGGAAACGGCAAAATAACATCTTGCTGGCACTGACACTTGGTTAATTTCTGGAATGGCTTATGTGGTGGGTTGACTCTGGCTGGATGCCCACCTGCTCTACCACTCCCCTCCTCAGCAGGACAGGGGAGAGAAAATATAACTAAAGGCTCATGGGTCAACATAAGGACAGAGAGGTCACTCAGCAGTTACCATCACAGGCAAAACAGCCTTGACTTTGGGAAATTAGTTTAATTTACTACCAGAGAAATCAAATCCCTTCTTCCTGGGCTTAACTTCAGTTCTGATTTTCTCTACCTCTGCCCTGCCCAGCAGCACAAGGGGATGGGAATGGGGGCTATGGCCAGTCCGTCACACGCTGCCTCTGCCGCCCCTTCCCCCTCAGGGGGAGGCTCCTCACAGTCTTCCCCGCTCCAGCGTGGGGTCCCTCCCACAGGAGACAGTCCTTCATGAACTTCTCCAGTGTGAGCCCTTCTCCTGGGCTACATTCTTCATGAACTGCCACAGAATGGGTCCCCCGTGGGGTCACAAACCCGGACAGCAAACCTGCTCCAGTGCGGGTTTCTCAGGGGGTCACAGCCTCCTCCAGGCACACCCATCTGCTCCAGTGTGGGGTCCTCCATGGGCTGCAGGTGGGGATCTGCTGCACGTGCTGCAGGGGCACAGCCTGCCTCACCGTGGGCTTCACCACCGACTGTGGGAGGATCTGCTCTGGTGCCTGGAGCCCCTCCTGACCCTCCTTCTGCACTGACCCCGGTGTCTGCAGCTGATGCTCTCACATAGCCTCACTCCTCTGGCTGCAATTGCTGTTGTGTGGGGGTTTTTTTTCTCCTCTTCTTAAATACACTACCACAGAGAGGCTACCGCTGTCACTGATGGGCTTGGCCACGACCAGCAGGGAGGCCCTCTTGGAGCTGGCTGGCACTGGCTCTGTCCGACATGGGGGAAGTTTCTGCCATCTTCTCACAGGAGGCACCCCTGTAGGTTCCCCCCCTCCTACAGCCTTGCCATGCAAACCCAATGCAGCTTGTTACCATCTTGAGGACTTAAGCAGATTTAAGAAGTTGCTTAGCACAATGGTCCATGAAGATCTATGAAATAAAATGAACAATATTTTCTGGTTTTTATTCAGGGGTAAGGAGCCTGGGCATGTAATTTAGGGTCTAGATGTTGATGGGATGTGAGTATCCTTCATTATGTCCCAACAAGTCTTTCTGGTACTCAGACTTTGGGCTCTGATGCTTTTTACAAGCAAATGTAATGAGAAAGTGGGACAAGTCAGTATGGTGCTCTCATAGCAATGTGGGTCACACAGGTACTAGGCAGCTTAGCAAGGGGCAAATGCACAATGCCTTAGACGGTATTCTGCCTGTTGGTATTGGGGGTGTTGACCACTTCTCTTGTTGCTTGGATTTGGAAATTTTGTAACCTGTATCGCTCAGATCTACATCTTAAGATACTAAAGCAGAACCAGTCCAAAATCTGTTGTTTATGGGCCCCATCTGCAGGTATGCTTTAGGCATGCATGTTTTGGCAAAATGAAATTCATAATCTTGTAGATGTGTTGATTTTGTCATAAATGATAATGTTAGTTGTGTGGGAAAGTCTCAGAGTGAAGCAGTATCATTTTCTATGGAATTGTGTCCCCTAAGTGTGAAAAATGGTGATGATGTATATTACAATCTAGTGAGGGAGAAAGCTTGCTATCTAATGTATGGACTCCTTAGCCAGCTGCCTGAAGGTACATGGATGCACTTTCTTTGAGAATTTTGTATTTATTACTTGTATACCTAATTATTGTCACTGTGAGTGAAAGACATTTATTTCCCTACTTTTTTTTGTTTTGTTTATTTCTTCATGCATTTCAGAGAACAGCACAGTATCACAGCAGCCACGCTTCTTAATGTAATTTCCGCTTGTCCAAGAGCATCTACTCTAAAAAGTAGAAGTAGGCACTGATGTGTACTCTGAGGAAGAAAAGGGAGAAAAACATGCAATTGCTTTATGCTGCATGCCTCCCCTAAAACTCTTTTAACTGCCGTCAGGGATAACTGAAGCATTATGAATGTGCCCAGCCTTAGCTTTACCCTGTATCCTTATCTGTAAGCAATTCTATTGGAAGTACACTCTATGATAGCAGTTTTCAAAGTGACTTATTTAAAATGACCAGTCAGTGAGTTTTGGTACGTTATAGCTGATAAGCAGTACAACATGATTGACTTTAAGTTTTGGCTGAGTGGCTTGGTCAGTATTTACAGCATAGACAAAGTAATACTTGGAATTTAATCACAGATTTCAATGCAAAGAATTATCTTCAACCATTTCTTGAAGACTCATTGTAAGGGAAATGAGGAAAAACTTTCCTGGGGATATCTCAAGATATACAGAAACAGTTGGCTGGACTTCAAATCCCAAGGAATCAATTATCTCACCACAATGTGAAACCCTTTCGCCCCTTCTTGCTTAATCTTAGTGGATTTTTTAAATTGAAACCTTGTTATATTGTTTTTGGCCCTTTTTATGCCTCACTTGTCAAGTGTTAGTTTCATTTACAGAGCACAGCAATACCGTTAGTGTCAAAGCACTCTGTTCCTTTCGTTGCTGAAGTTAAATTAGTTTGCAGTCAAAGCTAGAGCATGACACCTAACCTCATTTAAAGCCTTAGCTAAAATAAAGAATAATTTTGGTTAGATGTTTAGATTAGAGCTTATATGTAGTGCAAAACCTATTTAATCGACAGCCATCATGTGAGGGATTTTGGTTTTAATGACATGACAGATTATTAATGTGCTGTGAGATTTGTACTGTGTTGTGTAAGAGGTGCTTATTGGCTAGAAGTTTGTGGCTCATTAGTAAATATTTTCATTATCAGTTGAATTTAAATGATATATTATTACAATTCTGTTTTTATTTCCTTGAATATTGTGTTTAGGCACTTGCTGTGCATCTATTTCCTTTCTGATGAAAACATAATTTTGTGTTATGAAGCAAATATCTAGAGTAGAAGAAATTAATGACAAATGACTAAGTAATTAGTATTCCAATATTTTGAATTATGTATTCCCAGGCAACAACAGCAAAAGACATTTTAAAGACATATTAAAACTTCAGGTGAAACCTAGTCAATGGTCTGAACACTTACATTAGCAGGAGAGAAATAGCATGCGGTAGTTGACCTTAATCAAGCTCTTGGTGTTTATTTGCATTTTGAGTGTGGAAACACAGCATGCTTTTCTCAAACTGAGTATGTGTTTCCAGGTATTAGACACCTATCTGCAAATGTCACTTCACTGTAACAGGTGTTTCTACTTAACTAGAACAAATTTTTATTAGGGTAGGGACATAACAGTTTTCAGTTTTCTCTATTACAGATCTGAAAGTGTTTTCTAGAAGGACGGTAGGATATTGCATAATCACTGACATCTATCTGCTTTTTTCCCGTCCAAGAGCTGCTGATTTGCATAAGCGCTGTGAGGTAATTAGAATCATGGAATCATAGAATGGTTTGGGTTGGAAGGGTCCTTTAAAGATTACCTAATCCACCCCTGCTACCATGGGCAGGGACACCTTCCATTAGCCCAGGTTGCTCGAAGCCCCATCCAACCTTGAACATTTCCAGGGATGGGGCGTCCACAGCTTCTCTGGCCAACCTGTTCCAGTGCCTCACCACCCTCATCACAAAAAAAGTCTTCCTTATATACAGTCTAAATCTACCCTCTTTTTTTTAAAGCTGTTGCCACTTGCCGTGTCACTACAGGCCTTGGTAAATGTTTTTGTCTTTCTTTTAAGCCCTCTTTATATACTGAAAGGCCATGGTAAGGTCTACTCAGAGCTTTCTCTTCTGCAGGCTGAACAACCCCAACTCGCTCAGCCTTTCCTCAGGGGAGAGGTGTTCTAGCCCTCTGATCATTTTCATGGCTCTCCTCTGGACCTGCTCTTAACAGGTCTGTGTCTTTCTTGTACTAGGGACCCCAGAGCTGGATGCAGTGTTCCAGGTGGTGGTCTTATGACAGTGGATTAGAGGGGGAAAAACACTTCCCTCAAGCTGCTGACCTTGGGTTTTTTTGGTGCAGTCCAGGATACGCCTGGTTTTCCAGGCTGCAAGCACACCTCGCTGGCTGATACCTAATTTTTCACCTACCAGTATCCCTAAGTCCTTCTCTGCAGGGCTGGTCTCAATCCATTCGTCCCCCAGTCTGTATAGATACTGGTGATTACCCTGACCCAGGGCCAGAACATTGCACTTATGCTTGTTGAACTTCATGAGGATCACATGAACCCTCTTTACAAGCCTGTCAAGGTCCTTCTAATGACATCCTTTTCCTCTAGCTTATCAGCTGCAGCACTGAGCTTGGGGTCATCTGCAAACTTGATGAAGGTGCACTCAATCCCACTATATAATTTATGAAGATATTAAAAAATATTGGTCCCAGTACGGACCCTTGAGGAACACCTCTCATTATTGGCTTCCATTTGGACATTGAAGCATTTTCTGTAACTCTGGATGCAGCCACCTGGCCAGTTCCTTACTCATCTAATAGTCCATCTATTGAATCCATATCCCTCCAATCCAGCAGCAAGAATATTGTGTGTGGGACCATGTCAGAGGCCCTACAGAAGTCCACGTAGGTGATAGCAGTTCTCTTCCCTTGTCCACTGATGTCACTCCATTGTAGAATGCCATCAGATTAGTCAGGCACAGTTTGCCCATGGTGAAGCCATGCTGACTTTCTCTAATTAACTCGCTGTCTTCCATATGTTTCAACGTATCTTACAGGAGGATGTGTTCCATGATCTTGCTGGGCCCTGAGGGAAGGCTGACTGGTCAGTAGTTCACAGGGTCGTCCTTTCTACCCTTTTCAAAAACGGGCACAATATTCCCCTTTCACCAGCCACTTCGGACTTTGCCCAACTGCCATGACTTTTCATAACTGACTTTGAAGACATACATCAAGTAATGGGATACCTTTGCATGCTCTCACTCTAACAATGGCTGGGAAGGACTTACTCTGACAGTTCCACAGCAGTAGGTGTGTTTCAGGAACACAACAAGAGAAATATTTTAAGTGTAAGGGACTCTCAGAGATGCCTTGAGAACTGACTTGACTTACCTTTCACTAGCATATAATAAATATAATATAATAAATATAATAATATGCTATGCTATAATATAATATAACTCCCTTTATATTGTTAAATCCTTTAGACAATTTTTTTTTTTTCTGGTTGTGCTTCTTATTCTCCAAGAAGCAATGGACATATAAATGTACAGTATATAAATATAAGACTGAAACTCATTTCTGTAACAGTGATCTCTGCCATATTGTGTTATGTGAGCAGGCTGTACTTGTATACTTTTAATGCTGTTTTTAAATGGAATGGTATGTGAACTATGTTGGGATTTTACTGCCTTTGAGGACATCATCTTTGTTTTACTATGTCATTTCTGTGAATCATCCCCGAGCTAAGTGTTTAACAACTGATTTTATTTAAGAAAATATTCCCATAAGTTTTGGGGGATGGGGTGTCAGTTTGTTATGATAATGCTTTAAAAGGTTCTTATTTGTTATGCTCTCTAGACATGATCATTTGGTAGTGCTCTAATTAAACAAAATTGTTAAGATTGGAATGACTACTCCTGTTGTGAGGGCTTTTGGGTTGTTTTTGAGTGTTGCAGTCTTAGATAAAGAGAATCATAAACAGAATTTCTTTTTCTCTAATTAGTGAAAATCTTTGTTGTTATATTTGTACAGTTTAACATTTAATATTGTGCTTCTAACTGTTAGTAATTATTAGTGATGGACAAATGAAGAACATTGTTATCCACTAGTACGTTAGAATAATTCCCTTGAATTAACTAGCCAGACATAAGCATTAAGTGGTGATCCCACTCCATTTAAGAAATATTTTAAATCCTTTTCTGTTTTGAAACAACAGGAAAGCATCTCTCATATGGAACATTGACTTTCTGTTGGAGTCATAGCAAGAAACTTGTGGGATTCTGCTTTTACAGCTTGAGCGTTTCCAAGCAGATTTCAAAAGGGAATGTAGTGCATTCTGTGTGCAGTTAATTTGCCTTTATCATAATGGAGCTAGAGACATCTTGTGGTTTAAATGAAAAACTACGTGTAATTCTACAGAGCTGAAACTTCCATTTATCAGTTATTAAAATAGCACTGCAAATAGAATATGCAAAATACCATAGTATCAAGATTAGCACTGAGGAAAACCCCAGAATTTTCTCTTTTGTTTTGAAACTTATTTATTTTCAGAATAACGAAAAGTTACAGATTTTTTTGACCCACCTCACAAAATAACTGGAAGTGCAAACAAACATTACCTCAGGTCTCAAATGGCATATGTTAATTTGTTAATTTTTTATTTCTAGTGACACAATACAAATAAATTCACAGAAGAAAAAAAATCATGTATTAGTAACTTACCAAAATGTGTCAGCTGTACAGACACTTGTGTTGCAAGTCAATGTAACCTGCTTTCTCCTTAGTAATGCTCATGCTCATGGTCCTCTCAGGGACACTTCAGGGCAGCTTTGACTGTATGATAAGGGTCCTGATGCACACATCTTCGTTTTCTCCCCATGACTGAGTGAATGTCCATAAAGACAGGTTTCATAATCTGTTTGCAAGAATAAAGCTATTTATTTCCTGAAATGCTTGGAACTATTGCTTTATGCAGTGATTACCAGTCATAATGCTGCAAGGAAAACCTGTACTCCCAGACACTTTGCAAAGTGATCAGCTCCTCTTTGGCTTTACTGTATATGTCAACTCTTAAAAGTAATAATAGGCTTTACTGTATACATTAGCTGTTAAGAGAAATAATGTGATTCCTGTAGTATATGAAATCTGTTGTATATATAACTGTGGGTCATAAGTACTCAAAAGGTATTTCAGTGAGTTTGACTATTAAAAAATGTAGTTTTCTATGTCTTCAAAGTGTTTGTGTATGTAAGATAGCTGGAGAAAAGATGCATGTACTATCTTCATCTGGACGGTGGCTGGACAGGAGGCCTCAAGCACAAATTGCCTAAGGGGAAATTCTGTTTGGGTATTAGTAAAAGATCTTTGCCAAGAAAACTATTAAACACTGGAATACGTTGCTGTTACCTCAGACAACTCTCGATGTGGTAGGGACGCAATGAAATCCACCTTTATTTGTCGTCTGGTTCTGACTTTTAAAAATGCTCAGGTTAAGTGCTTCCTTTTCATGTACCTGTTGGTAGTATGACTTCATTTCTAAAGTATCTTAGCACATAAAGGGCTGCTTTGTGAGATTAATGATAGGTCTTTATCCAAGTTTTGCAAACAAGAAAATTTAAATCACAGCCTTCAGGTGCTGGCTTGTAATTCTATGATTCTGGTTAACCTTAATTGTCATCCAGAAATTGTCTCTGTTTCACACCAGTATAAAAAAAATCAAGGAACAGTGAGCTTCCTATGGAGCTCTGAAGACAGCTTCCCCTGTTGAGGGAGAGAAGGAAAGAGTATTGTTCTTTGTTTTGCTGGGATGAAAATTGGCCAATTAAATCCTGCAGTGCTCATTGTCCTTTTCCCAGTTCTTTGGTCCAAGATAATACTACTTGGCCTTTAACTCCTTAGCACACCGTCATTTTTGAACAAAATCTCCACCATATTTAACATCCCCTTTGTGAATTTAGAGATACTGTCAGCTTATTTTTTTATATCTACTACTTGGACACGCTAAATGAAATACCAGAGATACAATTTCTCTTTTGCAATTCAAATGTTCATTACCTCACAACTTTCCACTGTAAGACTTCCTTCCAATAACGGGGACTATTCTAGAGACAAATTTTCCTGCTGCTTACATTAGTTTCTTAATCATAACTTTAACCAGCTCTGTTCAGCATCAGTCCTTCATTAGCAATCTTACTGTATTGCAAGATTCTTGTGACTTCGTCAGTATCAACAGTGTTCGCCATATTTTTTAGGAACTGGTGACTGATAGCTTTATGGCTTCCCAACCTTAAATCAGGTCTGATATAAAAGAATCCTGACAAGATCAGATGCTGGAGCTGGATCCAGTAATACATTTGCTTTTATAACCAGCCAGAGAAGCCACCAAGAATGAAAAATACTGCTTGGTGACTTTCCCTCAGCAGGTATATTTTTTCAGTATGACTGTTTCAATAGATGGGCAGCAATGCATAAAATGTGCTTTTTTAGGAAAAAAAAAAGACAAAAAAAAAGGCATGGTTTTGTCTGAAGTTTGATGGTGGCTATGGCAACACAGTGGTCTGCACATTTTGAATGATCTGCTGCTGTCTGCTGTGTTTTCTAGCTGAACAGTTTAATAGTAACCCAGCTATAAACTGGACATGGGAGCTGTTCAATTTGATAACAAAACTTAATGTGCTTTCTTGCACATCTATCATCAGCTGCAGAAATTCCGTACAAATCTGGAGATGTTTGTTAATTTTTAATTATCAGGTTAGCAATGGTGCCTATTTACTGAATTGCCTTACGTATTTTTATTTTCTCAGTTCCCTGGAACTAGCATGGTGTATCAGTGTATCAGTTTGTCTGGACAACCATTCTCTTCATTGGTGAACTAAATGTATTTCCTTCAGTTAGCTTCTCAGTAACCTTCCTTTACTGATGATATAAACCTTTGTGAAGACACTGGCCTTACAGATCCTTCTTGTTTCCAGAGTTTTCTGTAAAATACCTTCTTTGTTTCAACACAGCATGTATTTGAATTCTGACTTTTGCTGTTCTAATTTTATTCACCTTTGGATTTGCTGTTTTCTGGAGTTTGAGGACTCTTAATTTTTTTCTGATACTTAAAATATTTCTGCAGCAAGGCTACAGATGAAAATCTAAAAAGAACATCCAGGCCCTAGGGATACTGGTGTAATCCACTTGTTTATTCCTTGTTTTGTTTCTGCTTCTAGCTATTACATTGTGGTTTATTTTTGATAGAATCTATTGCCAGAAAATGTTCTTACATAAATACTACTATACTCTGATCAAACTGCCTCTTCACTGGTTCATTAAAATATAAATTTAACAATTGGGTTTAAATTATATTCTTCTATGGTGAGCTATAATTACACTGACTAAGATTTAAGTGATATACAAGGCTTAAACCAAAGAGAAAATATGCTCTGCTCCAGAAGAGGGGGTTTATTTCATCTTTTTTTTTTTTTTTTTTTGGGCAGATGGTGCAACAGATGCCTCTTGTCAGTAACTTCTAAACTTGTAATTCTGCTTTGAAGTTTTCTACATATGTAGATAAATGTGCAAACAGCTTTGTAATTTTTTGGCACAACTTGTATTAGGGGAAGACACTGATCTATACAGGAAAGGTGAAAGCTGCTTTATGTTTATAAATTATATTTGCTGCTACTTTAGATCTCACTGACTAATTTAACAGAAATAGAGTCAGCTTGCCTGAAACATCATTGGAGGTTGAATGCCATGGCAAAATATTCCAGGAACATTTTAAAACCAGGCTGTCAAAGCTTTCTTCAGAGATTGAAAAAATAGACTGTTTTCCATTCACTGAACAGGTTCCCCATGATGTGATTTTTGCCATCTGATGTGGTGATACAGCCCAGACTAGAGCTCCAAATTCCAAATATATTTCAATTTGTTCATTTTCATAAATGACTAGTTCTGGTAAATATAGTTCAATTTTGCACATCCTGTGGGTTGGATAAAACTTATTTAGTAAATCAGGATGGTTCCCTGTAGGCGTTATGGTACCTGTGTTGGCAGGTGGGACTTCCCACATGTGTCCTTTGTGCGGGAGGAGGCGGGCACTCATCAGCAGCACGGTAGAGATCCATCTGCTGTCTGTACCCTAGCCCTGTCAGCCCACTGTGACCCTGCATTCAGGGGGATAGCATCCCCCCAAAACATATACACAAATACTTTCACTTTTAAAATACTTTTAGTTGAAACCACAACTGTTCAGCTTTTTTCTAGGCCTAGATTCTCCAAAAACGGTTGTGCATGAGCTTGCCTAAACACAGGTGGTGCCACTGAACTTGAAGATTGCTTACACATTTACATTGTAAATTTAAGTTCAGAACAAACCCTTTTTTGCTGAACTGTTTTCTTTTTGGTGTGTCATTAGTGATTTTTGTAGCAAGAAAGTGACTCTTGCCTCCAGAATTTACAAATAAGTGTAGGGAAGAGTCTGCAGGTCAGCACAGAAGGCTTCGAACCTTGTGAGAGCATCACTGGGTAGAATACAAGGGTGCTGCTTTGTCACTTTAACAGAAAGCATTGGTGAAAATAGGAGAGGATAGTATAAAAGAACACAGTAGTCCTGTCCACCTAGGAATAGGTGGTAAATGACTATGAAACTGGAAAGAAGCATTTAGCAAATGGAAGCAAAGAGAGTAGCTGTAAGGTCAAAGCTGCATGCTCCAAAAAAATGCAAAACCTAAACATTTCAAACATAAACAAGCCAACAAACCAGTCTTAAGCTGTAAGCTGTTCTTAAACCAGAAGTGTAAAACGTGGAAATTTTCATTACTACCAGGTTGCTTACTATTTGACAGTACACTAGAGCTGTGCAGAGGACAGCAATTTTATTTCATGAAGCTTGACCATTTGTTTTCAAGTAAGAAACTCCAAAGTGTGAAATGGTCGCCAGAGAATTTTTCACTTTCTTCTTGGACAACATTTGTAGAATTTGTTTCAATCATTGTCATTATGTATAGGTAAAGAAAAAATATTTCAAAAAAAAGAGATTAAAATATTTTCCTGATATTTCTTCTTCTTGTTTTTAAATTTTTTAAAATATATATTTTCTGTGCTTTCTCCAGCATAATGCTTTGGAAATGTTGTGTGTATTGCATAAAGGACTGCAACTTTGAAAACCATCTCATTAAAAAAAAAATAATAATTTTGTACCTCTACAATAAGTACAAGCTTTAGAAATGGATATATGTTTCAGAAGTTGGAACAAGTTTGCATATGAAGCTGTATGTAGCTATGACTAGAATGACTAAAGCATTGGTCTAATGGTATTTGGGACATAAATGTTGCATGCAACCATTCATGCAGCTAGCTTGCTTTTAAAACTGGCAAATTAATTTGCTTTTCTCTTTGTCAGATGATATTTGAAGAGTTATGCAGACAAATGCTTTGATGTTATGCTAAAGATTAAAAGAAGAAAAAAATCAATTACACTTTAGCATCTAAACTTGTCAGAAAAGACCTCTTTGGATTTACTCATACAAAGAACGAATACTGCCCTGCATTGTCATAAAATTATGTGCTGAAAGAAGATTTTTTTTTACATTTTCCCATGAACAATTATTGAAGTGAATCAGGAATACAGAATTTTCTATGCTATGTCAGCATGTGGTAATGTGTGTACTCATTTTCTCTACAAATCTTTGAAATTTTTTCTTGGAACATTTGTCTGAAAAAGTGTGTATCAGACTATAAATGGCTAATAAATAGAGACAATTTCATTCATTATAAAGGTAATAATGCCTATACTGTAATAGCTTATTGTCAGCATCATTAATTAAAAGCATTTTATACTGGAGGTGCTACCCAAACACAAAGCTGTTCTATGATATATTTACTTATTTATTTTATTATATATATTTGTACGAAACATGAATCCTAGTTGCACCTGGGACACTGCTGCCCTGGCACATAATTTGTTCTTCATATTTCCAAGTACATTTCTGATCTTCACGTTCCTGCTTGGTCACATTCTAAGTGCAGTTACTAGTTAAAAGGGGTTTTCTTGAAGCATAGCTTACCATCTATCAGTAATTAATTGTCCATGGAATCTTTTGAATACTGTATACTTGCAAATTATATTCAAGTCAAAACAATGCACAGTGCATTATTTTTATATATTGATATTCTACCATGCATGTTACTCAGTATATAGTGTCAGTTCTTTACATTCAGTAATACTTTTATTCTGCTATGTGCATTACTCAATATATAGTGTAGTCAGTCCTTTACATGTAGTAATACTTTTATTGATTTCAGCAGATATTACCAATTTATGTTACTTTATAAACTGTTTTAGTGTATGTGCATAATGAAAAACATTGCCATATTAAACTTTTATATGTGATTATTTTCTTTTTATATAGCAAAGCTTTTATATATGCTTCCCCCAGCATGATTCCTCTGTATCCCTGTGTTTTTTCAAAGGGAAGGTTAAGGTTCAGTCAGATATTTTTAATCTTTTTCATCTTTCAAGAATTTTTTTAAAGCAGGGGAGTCCTTCCTCTTAGATAAGCATGGTTACAAAGAGAAATAAATGACCCTACAATGGAGCAAGAGCTTTTTTGCATAGCAACATGTAATGCTCAGGAAGATTTAAATTTAGTATCTTCAGAAGACCACTGTTGTACATACTAAATATTGTAATGTCTTTCCTCAGTAGATGTCTAGTATGTGCACAGTTGTACACAAATACTGGAATGTCTTTCATCATCCATAAACAGGATATACTATGCTACTTCTTTCCTCGGCAAGTGGATTCCCTTAAGCGGATGCAATTGTAGCGGCTCCTGGGGATCTCCTGTGGCTTTACCTTCCTGGTAGAAACTCAGAGGTGAGGTGATACTCAAGTCAGTACTCCTAGAAATTAATTTTTAAAGGAATAAAAGACATGACAAAGGGAGATTTAATTTGCAGGTCTGTGACAACCTTGGTAAATCTAGGTCATAAAACAAGAAAAATGTTGAAGTGAGACATTTCAGGAGAGCATATAAATGAGAAGTAGGGGAAGCAGGAAAAAAAAGGCAAGAACACTTTCTGGACGAGGTGTTTGCTATATACTCACTTCTTCACTGCACCATTAATGGGTCCATAAATAGTCAAGAAATTGAACTTTTAATCTCACAATGTGCATGAGTCCTACCAGGATTAATATTTTTTTTCTAACAGAGTACACTTACAAGCAGCTATGCTCAAAGTTAATAGTTGGTCACATGCTAAAATGTGTTTGAGAGAGTACGTCAGTTAGGAGACCTCCTGTGTTAAGCTGTGTAAATGATACTTTCCCTCGTGGACTCTGCAGATGCAATATGATAATGAACTCAGGCTATAGCTCCAGGGTAGGGTCATCCAGAAATTAGATTTTTCTCTGCCCAAACGGCTCAAAATGTTTCTGCATTTTAAGAGCAAACTTTTTAATCTAGCATACTGTTTCAATATTTCTGTGACATATCACAACAGTGTCATTACCTGCCCATGCAAAACCTGCAATGCAAGAAATTGCAGTATTGCGTCCTTACAAAACATGATGGCAGATAAACCTTTTCTGGAAATTCTTCATGTACCATCATGCCACTTATTTTCAGGCATTAGATGTTCATGTTGTTTATTTTAAGTTTTAGGGAAGAGAATGACACCCAGGAGTAACTAGAATTGATTTTTCTGTAGTTTGCTGCTGGTCTTGAGGACCATGTACAAATGCTTAGGAACTGCTTGTCCTGATGTGCGATAGATTTCAGTAATAAGTCGTGATTTTTACTTTTTCTTCAGAACATATTTAAGGTAGATCATATGTATCTTGTTTTTGAATGGATGTTTAACACTAACTTTTATGAAGCAGATAAACTTTTTTAAAGTCACTACTATGCATAATTTAATGGTATGCAAGCTGGGGTTTGTTGTTTTCTTTTTTTCATTTTTTTCATGCGTATTGTATAAAGAAGGGAAATGTTCAGAAATTTTCTGACCCATGTCTTATCAAAAGCTGCTGACTTCTTGAGTGAAATGTTTTTGGAAACATTAATTTTGATATTTTAGTTTTTATGTCACAGAATTAATAATCTTTGACTTTGTAAAAGTGCGAGATAATTTCTCATTTTGCAGTTTACATAATCCCACTGAAATAATGAACAGAAATTATTTTCTTTTATTTATTTATTGCACCATACATAGCAATTTATAGCAGTTGAATACAGTATAGTCAAACATACAAAAATATGTAGGCTGAATGCAGGGTAACAGTCATAAAAATAAAGGATCATATGCTTCTACTAAGAATGCCGATATCTTTCCAGCAGCCTACCTACTTTGCTAAATCTTAGGAGGAAGTAGTCACAGATCATAACAGCAGCAACTCTATTCATCCCTTTAAAATGAGTGTAATAGCTGAGACACAAACACCCAGGGAAAGTATGTTTTATGGCTCGGAAGGGTAGCTACAGTCAATAATCTGTATTTCTGGCCAGTGTTACTTATTCTGTTTTGTCACTGGAAAAAAAATATTTATGCCAAGAGAAGGAGAAATCAAAAATACACTTTTGCCTAGTGCTAAAATTGAGTTGCACAACCACCTTATTATAACACAAAACCCACCTTATTATGTTTTAAGATCCCAAAACCATGATTTTAACATTTCTTTTTTATTTCTATGAGCACTTATTGTAAGAGAAATATGAACACAGAGACTTTATTATGATAGAATAGAATCATTTAGGTTGGAAAAGACCTTTAAGATCAAGTCCAGTCATTAACCCAGGACTGCCAAGCCCACCATAAACTATGTCCTGGAGCACATTTATACACCTTTCAAACACCTACAGGGATGGTCACTCACCCACCTCCCTGGGCAACCTGTTCCAATGCTTGAGCACCCTTTCAGTGAAGGAAGTTTTCCTAATACCCCATCTAAATCTCCCCTGGTGTAACTTGAGGCCATTGCATCTTGTCCTGTCGCTTGTTATCTGGGAGAAGATACCAACCCCCACCTGCCTACAGCCTCCTTTTACGTAGCTGGAGAGAGCAGTAAGATCCCCTCTGAGTTTCCTCCAGACTGAACCGCCCCCGTTCCCTCAGCCGCTCCCCGTCAGCCTTGTGCCCCAGACCCTGCACCAGCCTCGCTGCCCGCTCTGGCCACGCTGCAGCACCTCAGCGTCCCTCTTGCAGCGAGGGGCCCAAACCTGAACACAGCGTTCGAGGTGCGGCCTCACCAGTGCCCAGTACAGGGGGACCATCGCTGCCCTGGTCCTGCTGGCCACACCGTGTCTGGTACCAGCCAGGGTGCTGCTGGCCGCCTTGGCCCCCTGGGCACACTGCTGGCTCACGCCCAGCCGGCTGTGGACCAGCACCCCCAGGCCCTTTCCCACCAGGCCCTTTCCAGCCGCTCTGCCCCAGCCTGTAGCGCTGTGTGGGGCTGCTGTGACACAAGGGCAGGACCCGGCACTGAGCCCTGTTGAACCTCACAGGAATGGCCTCGGCCCATCGCTCCAGCCTGCCCAGGTCCCTCTGCACAGCCTGCCTGCCCTCCAGCAGGTCAACACTCCCTGTCCCTACTCGGCGTCATCTGCAAACTTACTGAGGGTGCACCAACCTATTGATAATCATCCAACAAATATATGTGATTGTCAGGTAGGGTGATAAGATAATTAAGACTGACAATGTCTTCAGGAGGTCTTCAGGCAGTCTCCAACTGCCTGCTCAGACCATGTAAGGCAAATCTGTCTTAAGGTATAGTCCAATATGAGAATAAGTTAAGACTTGGAAACACTTCTTACTCTCCTCCTGTTCCAGAAGAAGAAAACTCTTTCATTAAGTTTAGAAAATGTTTCAGAAGCATAATCAGCACTTAGCTTCTAATAGTTATTTTGAATTATATTAATAATTCTTAGCTGTGAATAGCAAGAAATATAATCAGTGCTTAAGAATGAAGTGTGTGTTACTGAATGGCTGTATCAAAGATCTCATTTTATAGTTTTAATTGTTAAGCATACTCAGAAATGATGGTATTCTTCTACTTGAGATTAAAAAAAGGCATTGGTGAATTAATCTTCTCATATAATGCTTATATGTCTTTATAATCTTTTTATGTTACACAAGAAACTTGTTACTGAATACAGAATAAACCTTGGCAGAAATTAGAAGGAAAAGTTCTTAACTGCTTGTATGCAGATTTCTTTCTTCATCGCCAGAGAGACTTTTCAAAGAAATTCTAAGATGTCAAAATACAAGGAGCAACAATACTTTTTCCTGAAGGCAATAAGTATGTCCATGTTACTATATGACTCTTTCTTTTGCAGTCTGCCTCATGTACTGTTTTAGTACTACCTATACCAATGGTAATAATTGAATCACAAAACTATATACTGTTAAAAATGAAGTATTTAATTTATTAGAAGTACATGAATTAATTCCATTCTGTATTAGATTCCGTAACTGCATTTATAGGGATATTTCTGCATATTTAAGTATCACGCACATTTTTGAAAATGCACCCTTCTCCCTTAAACTTTGATCTTTTTTGTCCCTGCGTTATAACCACTATTTTGATAACTTTCAACTCCTTTTTTTCCTCCTTTCACCAAGTTCTTACTTTTTCCACATTTGTGCAATGTCCCCTATTAGATCTAGAGACACTGCTGATACATAAGCAGTTACGTTATTGTAAAAGACATGGTGAAATGAAGGAAGTAACAAACATTTGATGCTCGAGCATACTGGATTTCTGATTGGGCTTTTGGGGAAGTGGAAACTAGGGAGGGATTTTGTGGGTGGATTGGTTGCTTATTGTAGTTGCCTCTCATTCGCCCTTTTCCTCCTGTTCCCCCACCCACTTGAAGCCATGGGTGAATACAGGTCCCTGATTTCTCTCTTTATTCTGGCAGGGAAACAGCCTGTATGCCACTAGCAAAGTGCTTGTGTTATCTGCTTTTCCATTTTTTCTTATCTTTTTGTATCTCATTTAGTACAAATGTAGAAATAATGCATTTCAGTTCTGTTGTGCTGTTTTTACGGTGAGACCGAACCATTGCTTAGCTTGAAGAATTATCATCAGGAAATGCATGTAGGTTTCCTGCAAGATTGTGCATATACGAAATTCCAAATCTTAAACTCATATTACTGTCCTATAAATAATATTTCTTCAGGTAAAATACAACTTTTTGTTGCACCGGCAACTTCTAAGGCAGTGTTTCTAAGTATTAATCTCTTTTATGTGTTTGTGTCATACATGGCTCTCTATTACTCTTCAGTTGAGGTTGAAGGATACCTTAGACTGCTTAAGAACTGCTAACTTTTTACTAGTTGGCAGAGGTCATGCTCAAGGAAATGGGTTTATTGAGGTGAGAGAACTGCATATAGAAGACCTTTTAATTTTTTTCTAAATAACTATGATAGAATAGTGCTGAAAGTAGGGAAAATGAAAACACTGAAAAGTAACCAAATCATTAAAGCAATCACAAGTCACTCAACACAGCACGATCTTGAGACAGTAACCAGTAACGCATTAAGATCCATGTTTTTTTAGACTCTGCTTTTTAGTAAGTGCTGGTTCTATTAACTTCTATTAACATCTCCAGCAGCTTTGATTTGAATATTTCAGGACAGTGACACCAGCAATTGGATTTGCTGTAAAACTGAAAGTGTATAAGGATTACTTCAGCAGCAGCTAAACCAGCATTACCAGAGAAGTAGCAGTTTAGCAACTATCCACAGCAGCTTAGGAAATGTAGAAGAAAATTTGACTAAGGCTATTCAAAATACTGATGCTTCCTTTAAAAGTTGAATTCACTGGTCACAGTTGCATGGATTACTGTATAGCATGCAACATAGACACATTACTGTATTACATGGAAATCTGTACCATTTTGTCAAACATCCACTGGTATTTTAGTCATAAAATTGAATTTAGATCTTCACTCGTTTAATATCTCTCTTCAAGATCTTATGATCATACAAAAAAATCATGTTTCGGTGGATCCTGAAAAAAATTATCTATATTAGAATGGATTCAAAACCCTTTCCTAAGCAAATATTTTTATTCTGACTCCTAAACATTTGTAACACCGTCTCTTAACACACTGGTGAAATAGCATTAACTTTCATGAAGATATTTTTCAGTGCAAATAATTTCTTTCTATGAAAACTTAAGCACCATTTGACACTATGTGGTTCTGTTCTTTGAAAAAGCTGAAGTTCTAATTAGAAGATAGAACCCCTAGGCTACTTTCCTAGGTTACTTGCTCATTATTTTTTGTGTCTTAAAGTTTTTTTTATTCTGCTGTTACTTTTAGGATGTTTCAGCAACATATTAACCAATTCCTTTCAATACCCAAGATATTTTTAACAAAGAAATCACAATATGAATGATTAATGTGAATAAAACTTTGCAGAAAAAAAAACCTGAATAAAAAACCAGTGGAACTGAGGAATAATCCTTTCCAGCTTCTGCATGAAGAAAATTCAATGTCAGTTTTTTCTTAATTCATACCAAAGTAATGTATGTACTCAGTTTGCATACAAGAGACTTGGGTGGATGTTGCATGTTAGGCAGAAAGAACAACTTGTTCTGTCATCATGCAGTTGAATTTTGCTTTTTGTCAAAATGTTGCACAACCAGATTTTATCTGCCTATTCGAACCCTTGGTGAGAAAAAAATACACTCACTCTCTGCTAAACTTTCTCCAAGATTTCTATAGTTACCCCCTCCGGTGCTGCCCCCCTTCTAGTGCATTGTCTGTGTGTTGCACATTGTGGCAAAAATATCTTTCCTGATAACGAATTGTAGATAGCTGGATAATAGCAAGGACTAGTGGATGATTTTAAGAAGGCATCTAACGTATTTAAGGAAATGTATATAGGTACTGCAATTTATAGTACTGGAATATATTTAGAACTATCAGTGTACTAAATGATTCTTATATAAATTTTCTGAGTATTTTAACTTCCAAATTTGCAACTACAGAAATAAAATTAAGCCTTTTTTTCTGGTAGATACATTTAATTTACTTTGACTCTCCAACTGGAGTTCAGGAGTGAAGCTAGTCAGAACAACTTTGGAAATTAGTTGCCAGTTGTACATTTTCCACTGAAAATAACAATGCATGACATTCTGGTAAAATTAACACCTGGAGTGAAAAGGATTGGTAAAATAGTCCTGATGATGCCAAATACCCCCCCAGTTTAGCAGTTTAATGTAACAAGTTTAGCAATTATTTTTCATATAGAACTATTTTTATAAACTATTTTTTTGTAGAAATGTGGGAGTTTTTCTTAGTGAATACTTCGCATTGAATGAACTCGGTCACCCTGTGTGGTCTCTGAGCTGAGTTAGAGGATAAAACTGAAGAGTACAGACAAATCTTTATCGTTCTTTGGAAAAAAATGAATCACCCTTGGTTTGATTTAAAAAATCCCAATAAACTGACAAATCTAAATGTGACAACATTGATTTGTCACACTACTATGACTTTAACTTCAAAGAAAAATTTATTTACATTTATACTACTTAGGCTTGAACATTTCTTTAAATACAAAAGTAACTAGTTTAATATAAAGAACAGTTACCTCTGGTGTATTTACAGTGTTTCTCAATACAAACAGGAAACCATTGATGTTCAGATCATTAATATATTCTACCATTTATTAATAAATGTTGCTCTGACAGATTGGGGCAACTTCCACACTCAAAAACTGTCCCACAGAAGTGCTTTTAAATGATGGATGGGTATCGTTCCTTTAGCAGCCGTTTTACTCATTTAACCTGTTTAACATAGCTAAGAATTTTTTACCTGTGAAATTATTCTGCAGGGTGAACTTCCAGTTAGATACAGAGTTTCTCAAGTCCTGTAATTATGCACTTATTTTAAAGGTGAGCCCCTTACAAAAGGGCCACATTTTTATGGATTGTTTTTCTACAATAGTGATTGATTTATTTGAGTGATACAGGTTCAAAATTCCTACATTAGCTGTATAGATCTGTGTGCATGTAATTAGCTAAAGTTTAGCTAAAGAAAAGCCTTTTACTATAAGGGAGCCATTGTTTGATACTAGGTAGTTAGGATAGCTCAACAGTATATCCTAACTGTAGGATGTATTGTGCTTGTTTTAAAAACTGTATTTCCTTTTCTCTTTCATCCTTCCTATCCCTGCTACTCCTTCATTCTTATTGTGATCTGTTTCCCCATTGTTGTTTATTTGTTTGTTTGTTTTTTCCTGTATTTCCTGCATTTATTATATACCCACTTGTCCCGGACTAAATTAAACGGAAAAAAATCTGTGCATATGTATGAATATTACTCTTTCAGAGTGAACATGAGTGACTGATTGGTTATCTATTATTGGCTGGTCTGTTTGTCTTTTTTTTTTTTTTTTTTTCTTTTTTTTCTCAACAAGGTAGCTTTCTTACTCCCATGCTTTTACAGGCTTGACACCGAAGGCTGGAACTGCATGACTCTTCCAGGACTTGGTTCATAAAGCAGCTACTGTTGTTTACATCTCCCAGATCTCAAAATGAGATCCACTGCATCTGCAGAGCTAAAGTCTGGGTTTTCTTCAGCACTGTGTCATTGGGCACTGCTTCCAGTGATGCCACATGTCTGAGCAGGAAAGCATAGCCTCCCTCATTACAATTTATTTATTTATTTGCACAGCATTTCAGCTGTGTAATGTGTTAAACCAACACTACAAATCTGACTGATGTTGAACAAGATGTTCGGTTCAGAGACATATAGTGTTTGAATATAATATGTACATAATTTGTACAAAATACATAAAGCCTGTATATGCAAACACGGAAGTTAACACTTTCTTCTTCTGCTAATATTTATCTTACCTGAATAATGCTTTTCAGAGTACCTTGGTACTTGACTAAAAGACTCTTCAAAATGTGAGCCCCCATTTTTTGTTTCTGTCAGATCTTTTTTGTACTGGCATACAGTGTAATTTATATTGATATTTGTCACATGAATAACTAAGATCTAGCTCCTGATGGACCTTTTTAAAAGTTGGGTGGGTTTTTTTCTCCTTTCCCTCCTTCACATCTGGTGAGCTTTCATTGAGCATGGTATTCTTGGAATCTGCAATACCTGCATTGCACCAACTCAGCCTGATCTCATTTAAGTCTTTTATTAGAAACCAGAAGCAAAGTACAGAATGGAAGAAATAGTATGAAAATGCAAGAAATAATATGAAAAAGCTTCACCCAGTTACTGAATTAATATTTTAATATAATCCATTGCAAGTAATGTACAATGGCTGTTTCAAACTTCACTTATGAGAGTACTCATAAAATTATGATGTGTCCAGTTCTATTGCTGTGTTTTGTAGGAAAATAATATGATTGTTCAGAAATTTAATTTATCCAATATACCAATTCATAGCATATTTTCAATAGGGATTCTAAAGCCTCCTATAGCATGCATTCTACAGAATGTTTTTGGATTAAAACCCATAGGATTAACAAACCCACTAAGTTACCTTTAAATGGCTTGTATGTCACTTAGCTTTGCAAGTAATACTAATTTAAAAGCCACCGGGATTATAGAAGTGTATTTGTAATTTGTAAAATTATTTTTGCTTTAAAAATTTTTTTGTAAGGGATTTTCAGAATCACTAATAATACTGGATGGTGCACTATGCCATGTTTTTAAATGAAAAATAAGATACAAAAGAATTACCGGTGTGTATTTTAAATCATACGGTCGATTAACTTGTGTTTGAGTTAAATTTAGAAGTAACATTATTAAAACATCCTTTTCTAGTTAGGTTTTCGACAGTTGTTCTAGCGGTGTGATATCTCACACCACTAGATGTCATTGTAGTTGAATCCTACCACCAGTTGTATATTAACGCTGTGCCGCCTTCAGCCACTGGGTGGCATCTTTCAATTGTTTCCAGTTACAAGACTTCTTAATAAACTGATTTACACAAAGCAGATTATTTTAATGCTTCATTTAATGCTACAGTGTCCGTAAAAGCCTATGTTCTCTTTGCAGTCATAAAACAATATGGGTGTCTGAATTTTAGATTTTTTTTCCGAAGTCTGGAAAGATAATAAAAGAGAACTGGGAAGACGTACATTTCAGTAGTTATACAATAGTCTTACTTGAGGGGAGGTTTCTTGTGGTGCAGTTTCTGTGAGGGTTAGGGACATTGTGATCTGAAGAACTCTTTGAACCTTATCAGAGAAATTTCAGGCTTATTGAAAAAAGCATGCAGTGTACTGTGCATATTATGGTGTTGGAAATTACCTGTGTGCTAGCTTATTCGGCATTTTACCTGGCACTTCTTTTGGTACTGGGACAGATAAGAAGGCATAGGCTCTTACAGAAGTATAACTTTCCAGCAACACAAGTGTTTGATAAAGCATCGAGAGTTTGTTTTTGTTGAAGGGCCCGGGATTTTTCCAGGGTGGGGCTCTTCAATATTTTTTCCTTCACTTCTCTTCACTGTCTTCACTTTCCTCATCTTCGGCAAACTCACCTCTGTCCTGGCACCAGCAAGCCAACCAGGTGAGCAAGACTCCAAAGCCTCCCTCCTGCAGCCCAGCCATCCAGAGAGGACATCTCATGCCCTCAGCTCTGGGTGGGGCCTAGATGTGGGTAGGTGTGCCAGACTGCCAAATGTGAGTCACCTGCAGTGAGAGATGGTTGGCATCCTTTGCATCTGCAAGCAAAGCCCATCTGTGCTGAGGGTGGGGGGAGAGGCTATGCCAGCTCCTTCCTCTCTCAAGAGGCAGCAAGGCATTTTCTTCCCTTGCCCTGGTTTCCCTGCTAATCTATGCTGCTAGCTTGTATGTTTGACCATAAACTCAGCCTGCATAGCAGGGTGGAGATTTGCCATGTTGCACAAGGGATCCTTCTTGGGCATCTTACACTACAGTGGCAGCTTTGTAGGTGCTTCTGCCTCCCCAAAGCTGGAGGCAGACAGACGGCCACTGAGGCTTCTCTTGCAGGCCCATGAGCGCTGGCCATTATGCAAAAGGGGCGTTCACTGCTTTTATCTCAAAGCTCAGTTTTGCTTGCAGAGTTATTTTTGTTACACTTTCATTAAAACATCATTTTATTTGTTGTTTAGTGTTACATCAGAGCAATTTTAAAATTCATTAAGATAGGGGAAGATGGTGCTTAGGTCTTCACACAGATTTTAATGTGGGCTGCAGTACTAAATTCAGTCTAGCACAGAATCTGTTGGTTATACATCTGCATTTCCTTCATTTATCTGCAAGGTGATATAAAGACCCCAACCTCCAAAGAAAGAAATTCACCTTATCACTTGCCTTGATACATACATCCCTTTAAGTGTAGTTTTAAAATGTCTCTAAGATACTAAGAAATTTCATGTCCAGTGTAAAATTAATCTTGTTGTGAAATGCATGTGGATACCTACTAAAGGTGGGTGTTTGTTCTAAAAAGAGTGTAGAAAGTGTCATATGCAGTTTGCATTTGGAGACTTTTCTTACATACAAAAGGAATTAATAGAAGCAGCGAGAAAGCTTACAGTGGTGTAAATTGGCACAAGTCTGTATTGCCTTAGCTTTTATACTTAAGTAAGCCCAAAACACTTTATGTTTTTTAGCCTACATTGTTGTGTCAAGTGTCTTCAGGTCCACCTGTATGTATGGTGCATTAAACTAGCTAGGGTTCCAGAATTTGAAAATAATTGTAAAAATACCCCACCCTGTCTTTGTGGGTTGGAAATCTAGTGTAAGACCTTGGTGGCAGATCACCTGTCTTTAAACAACAAAGTAAAGCAAACTCTATTTTGCCACTGAGTAAGATACATTTCAATCCATGGCCACCCCTCTGCTTCTGGAAGCCAGGTATTTTTTTTCCAGAGTAGTCACCACCTTGATTTCCTTTGCCTAAGGGTTAAAGTGCGACTTGTTCTGCAACGATTTTTGTGTTACATCTAGAAGCAGAGGAATGCAGTTAGCCTTTATTACTGACAAGAACCACATCAGTATACTTAATGGGAGAGGTATGGACCTGTCAAGTGCATCTCTTCATGTTTGAACAGCAAACATAATTGGGAATACCTGAGGAAACCAAAGGAATATTACGAAGCCTCAGTTAAATGCTTTCAAGCACAGAAGTTTCAATAAATTGACTGCATCGATTAATGAAAGGTTAAACAGACATACAGAATCAGCAGTTCAGTCACTGATCATTCTAGTCATGATAAGATTGCACTGACTTATTCCACTAATTTATACAGTGTCACATCTACAGCACATCCAGATTACACATAATTGAACAAGATTGTGCTAATCCCATCTCTTGCTAAATCTGAAGTGATTTATTTTATTTTAGGTTGTTCGCTGTCTTCATTGTGAAGCATTTTGTACCATGATCTGGAAATTTCCTCTGTGGCGGGGAGGACTCCTTAACTTCTCTTTCTGTGTTCCATTTTTCCATGCCCACTGCCTGCCCCTCCAGCCCCAGCTGTGGCTCCTGTTCCTCCGCACAGGCCTTTCTGCAGTAATAGTCACAGGCAGTGTTGCACTGGGCTATCACCAAGCATCAAACTACTGAAACTTCTACTCCTTGTTCTCCTGCTCCTCTTGACTGCATTCCTGTAGCACCCAAAGACACCCTTGCCATTGTGGGATGTGCTGTATATAGCAAAGAGCAAAAAGTCAAGATCTTTGTGCTTCTTTGATATTATCCAGGTGTCTTTAGAGTGACGTGAGCTCTCAGTAACAAGCTTTTTCTGCTGCTCATGACTCTTCAGCACATGTAATATAACCCTGCTGGTTTTGCTGTTCCTTCCCGTATTTCTAAAATGCTTGTTTGTACCAAATAAAATTGTCTGTTTCACTAACAATTTTAGGTGTTAGGTATCTTTTTTTGAGATTTATTTAAATTTCAGAAAGAAATGCTGAGTTTCCAAATAAACTCAGGAGGGCCCAGGATTCTACCTGTTCTGCTTCATTTTTACTAGCTAGTAACTGTTAAGCACAATAGAAAAATAACACTTTTGTTGAGACAGAGCTTTCAGTGAATTGAGTTTACTCCATATTTGAATTGTCTCTGAAAGTCTATTTCCTGCTGCACAATTTTTTTTTTTTTTTTTTTTCAGCTATTCTGCAACTGCTTTACTACTCTGCCATATGGGAAAATACAGAGGTAGTAGGTGAGGGGAAAGAACAGCTATATTTGAAGTCCGGGATTTTAAAAGATGGACTTAGCCTTCCTGAACCCTCCTGCTTTCTGAGAGTTTTAAGGAACTTTTAAGGATGTAAAGCATACTTTTACTCCTTCAGGAAACCTTTAGGTAAAGTGAATTCTCATCCACTGTGTAGACTAGGAATTATAAAGATTTTTGATACAATCTGATAATAGAAAATACGAATCATAGGGAATCTATTTTTTAAAAAATGAGCACTTCAGTTTTCATTAAAGGAAGTCAGTTAAGAGCTCCCTATGAAATAGGAAAAAAGAAAAGAAATCTGGATCAACCTTTGTGTAAGACATGATGTTTATAGGTCAGAAAAGTAGCTTTATTCTGGTAAGTTTTTAATGTGTAGTCCCTCCTTTCTTTTATTATCATGCTGTTTGATTTGCCCCACACAGGACCGCAGCAAATCAATGTCTTTTTGAACCCAGTGTGTTGCCATGTTGAATTACACTCTAGAAAGCAGCAGAGGTAAGGAGCTTTCAAGCAGCCTTTACTGTTCTGCCATGTTTTCATGCACTAATTCATAACAAGACACCCTGAATGTATTCCATTAAATCTGATCTTATAATGTTCAAACATGTTTGCTGTTAGAACCTTGAAATGTTTCTTCATGTCATTTTTTTATAACTGACAGGTGCTGCCATGTTAAAACAGAACCAAAAATGCTTTTGCTAAACAAATAGGACACACAAAACCAGTTCTACCAGATTTTTAACAGTATCAGTGATTTACAAAGATCCAACTATTGCTGTAATGTAAGTTATGTGAGAATGATTACTTATTGTTTTCTGCTGTCTTTCAGGGGAAAAAAACCCCATGATCTTTAGCTGCTAACTAATTATTGAGAAACTGGGGAATTAAGTTTCTCTTTAAAATATGCAGAGAGGAAAGTGTATCATTTGCATTAGTCTTTCATGTTTAGTATGACTTAAATAGTAAGTGACAACATGATAGTAAAAAAATCGAACAAGCCACAGTCAGAAACTGATTGCAGTTTATTCAGCTAGGGTTTATTCCATATATCAGAAGCGCTTTTTAAAGAGAAGGGCATTGAAACATTGTTCTCAGATGAGTATCTTGCTAGGTAATTCTTTTACTACATTTGTAAGGTTCCTCTGTTTAATTACTTCCTCTGTTTTAAATTCACTGGAAGTATCTTTACACAAAATCTGCATAAGTAAAGCAATAGGAGACTTAAACTTCGTGACATTAAGAAAGTGCCTTTTTAAAGAAGGATGTTTCCTTTCTGAAGTCAAAAGGCTTTCTTAAGTGCATACATTTTCTGTCTGCATTTACGTCTTTAGGACCAGAGCCTAAGTGTAAATTAAGCAGCCTGGGTCAGTGTTATTACTTCATGATAATGACTGTCACTTATTGAAGGGCTTTGTGTGACAGTGCTTAGGCTCAGAAAAGCACAGTCCCCCTTCCAGAGAGCTTTTAGTTTAACAAATAAGACCTGGCTTTAGTGCAATTTACAGTTCTCCAGTGAACCTTACAGGTGCCTTGAGCCGGTTGTTTTTATCTGTGACTCTTTTGCAAGTATCGGCTGCCTTCTTTTTAGGAATTTCATATGTTTGATGCATTCCTGACATGTTCAGGGTTTTTTTGCGACATAAATACATTGTGTTGTAATACTGAAAAGGATGTTTGTATGATTCTTCATGGATGTGTGCTGGAGCTTTGCTTCAGTATTGGCAACTGTCAGAATTTGTGGGTAAATGCTTTCAAAACCAGTGACAGAATTTACTTCATACAGACTGTTTTGAATAGTTGCTCTCGTGAGGTTGGGGAAATGTCTGTTTCAGTTGAGCACTTAGCTTTCTGATTCCTTAATTTAACTGCAGTGCAGGTTCTATGCATTTATAATGCAGTTAAAAATAGAGGAGTAAGAACTAATGTTGTAAGAGTGATATATGCATGCAAACACCATACCAGCTTAACTAAGAACTAAAATAACATGTCAAAAATAGTGTTGCTCCATGTGGAGGATTTTTTCCCCCATCCTAGAATACAGAGTGACAATAAAGACTAGAGAGACACTATGCCATACAGTCATCTCAGAAATCTCAATCCAGCAGCTCCTCAAAGAGGAAAGTTAGGAGGTGATTTGATTGGTATCAGCACACACTTGGCAAGATGACATTATATTCTAACAGACAAGTATACCAGGAGTCAAGGATGGGAGACAGCAAGTTTTAGTCTTAAGAGAAGCACATGCTTGCAACAACCACAGTACTGTCCATTGCAAAAATAAGAGCTGCTAGAGGCAACTGCTTGCTGGCAATTTTAAGATCAGAATTAGATGGTTTGTGTCATATACGCATTTCCACACATCAGTGATCCATTCAAGAAAGTACTTCTGTTTATCCACACAGGAGGTTGTACTGAATGACCCTTTCTGATATTTATAGACCCAGTATGAATTTATCTGTACAGCAAGGTATTTGTGTTGATTTCATTTATTTGCACTTCAGCTTATTATTATTGCCCACTTTACCTTCTCTGGATGGGATTCAGCTTTATTAGCTGAAATATTTATTCACTGGCATGATTGTTTTACTTGTCATGTTTTTATGGGAGTTGGTTCATAAGCATTAGGGTTGTGTTGAGGGAAGCCACTATACTCATGATGCAGTAGGACCAGACCTTCCTATGTACTGGGAGAAGCTGTGTACAACTTCAGCTATCAGTATCATAACCACATTTAACACTGGGAGGATAAACTGTCATCGGGTCTCTTCTGTTGGACGAAACCCTGCAACAGTCCGCAGGGCAGAGAAGTGGTGTGAGTTTATAGAGCAAAAGTCAAGCACCTGTATATGTACTTTTAGGTGGGAAAATTGCCTTTACAGATACCGTTACTCAACACATATTAGGCTTTCATGGATAGGAAATGTATTTTACAAGTCAATAAAATCCTCCTTTTTTAGAAAGTCAGATTGAATGCATTTTTAAAAGTATGTGGATGGAGGGAAATTCTAAGCTACACAAAAGGATAATCCTCAGTGATTTCAGCACCATTTGTTTAGAAGAAACAATATGGATAGTGTAAGAATTCGAGTTTGAATGGATACTACTGTACAGCAAGATATTTTTAAGCTGCTCAGAAATTCCCTTCTGTATTTGTTTTCTGGATCTCTATCATTAGGATTGTACAGGGCATTTATTTTAATAATGCATATTCTGTGCACAGTTGTCATGTTGTTTATAAATATTTATAAACAAGATTTTGCTGTAGTGCAGATCCAAAATTGTTCAGACTTGCAGGTGTCAAATTTTGGGAGATGCGCCAACACATAAAGGGATTCTAAGTGGATGTTTTGATGTTCAACTAAGGGTAGAAAAACACTTGTGGTTCTAATTCTATTTTTGGGAAGGTTCTGATTTTATTTTCATTTTTATTTTCTGAACCTTAGAGAAGATGGCTGAAGAAAACTACAACAGATAACTTATGAGAAATGTAAAATTGCAATGGATTTGTCCAGGTTGCATGTAATGATTCAACTTGGTAAATGTGCTACTGCATTTGCTGAGAAAACTCCATTTTCCTGGCCCTTTTCAGTGGCTAAAGTAATCTGCTGGCATTATTTATTTATGCACAAAGATGACGGAATCATCCCATTAGTAATTACAAACTACAGGCAAGCATTTTTTTGAAAAACATACTCATGCTTCTCCTCAAGTTTCATAAATACTTAAGGGATGTGGCTACTTTAATGAACTCATTATGTATTTTGGCTTATGCTTTCATTGTTTCATTTTTTAAAGAATACTCCAACTTTTCACTCTAAATATACTGGAAACTCTTTATATACATAAAAAAAATAATCCACCCATCCCCAAATATTTTGCATGTTGAAATTTGTCTCCTAATGCATAATGCACTGAGTTAAAGACAGGCTAAGGAGGATTTGCCTGTTTTCTAAAAACGTGAACTGTGTGCATACCTCCAAGACCTTGCAATATGCCACATTTCTTTAAGCATTTATAAAACTGCTGACTAGAATATAAATGCTTAAATGTTTCCTTTAGCTACTGAATTTTTTTAATTCTTTTTCAATTGCCACCAAGATTTTATTTTCAGAATACAAACAAGATTCAACCTTAAGAAACTGACACATTGTGAGATCTTAGACTTAAACTCAGTGATGCAAAGTGTTGGTGATTGAAATGCTAAATAAATTCTGTTTCTGTGTAGTATGTAGGTTTAATACCTATGGATTCCTCTCAAATCAAAAATTGTTAACGTTCTTATATGGCAAATTAGCGTCAAGGTTATTCCAACTACCATATGATATCAGTTCCTGATTATTTTATTCATAACCAATATTTTATTCATAACCAATAACCAATCTATTGCTGGTTATCAGGAAAGTGGAAATGGCTTGAAAGATTTTGGGATTGAAGCTCCTTTACAAAATAAGGAATTTCTGAATCTTTCCTATTGCTGCCTTTCTTGCCAGCTTGAACTGCTACATGGCTATCATAAAACACTTTGTTAAAGAAACGTACAATTTTTATTAACATTGTGTGGGTTATGTGTGGAAAAAATGGTCATGTGCAGGAGCTAACTGAACAGGGAAATGTCTTTCAAAGTATTTTAAGATTATTTGTAACTGTCTGACAGTTCATGATTTGTCTTTTTGTTTGTCTTTTTGCAGTAACATACTTGATGCTTGCATCTATTGTGGAAATGAGATGATGCTGAGTAGGCTATTAATGTTTTATATATTACTGTTAAAAAAATCACACTCATGCTTTTCTAGCACAGTTTGGATCCCCCTGATTCTGTGCTGTTCTGGACTTTTATTGGAGATTAAACTACTGGTAGTGTAAGTGAGAAAAAGGCTGTGGAGTTAAAAAAGAAAAACAAAACCCCAAAGCATCCCTTCTACATCACATAAATCAATTTTTGTATTGTTCTGCTAGTCATTATAGAATTATTCTAACTCTTCACAGCTAGAACACTAGGGCAATATTAGTTTCCCCAGCATGACTTCTGTATAGTCCCTATACACACTTCTCTCTTGACTCCTAAAATAGCATAGGACTAATGTGATACACTAACCCTGTCCGCTGAACATATTTATGGGTTTTAGGGTTTTGACTTAATGGTACTTTAATGGTACTATACAAGACATACATCTTTTTTTCAGCTGAAGAGGGGAAATGATACAGAGATTAATCCTGTCTACAGTCTTCACAGAAACCTGGTCTACTCTGAACTTCCCTGGACAGTGTTTCTCTCATGAAATAAGAAACTCTGTCAGCATCTTAGTGGTGGATACATGCTCCTTTAGTACACACTCAACCAAATGACAAATGTGCCCTATTTTGTGATCCGCTTATGAAATCATTTTATTCACCTTTTTAACAGAATTAGAGGAGACGAAGATCACATTCACAGCCAGCCATGAGTTCCCACTTAGTAGGTGTTTACTTTCATGACAGCACGATGTCTGTGATATTCTACAGAAAGATTTTGAATGACAAGCCACTGAGTAAAGGAATTTGGCAGTCTCAAAACAAAGTGTTGCTTTCTCTCAGGAAAAGCTGGGGTATGGGATGAATATGGTGCAAACATCTGTATGCATTACCCAAGTATCGTTACCAGGATAGTCAGAACATTTCAGATCACTTTTGCATTCTATTTGCAAATTAAATGAAAGGTGAAATAAATACAAGCAGTTTAGCAGAAAAAGTACATGATAGTGGAGAAGAGCTGAGAATTTTTTAAGCAAGAATTAGAACAATATTCTTGTCTCTGTGTTATTTGGATGGATACAATTAGACTGTTCACCTGTCTTTTTCCTGATGTACAATACTTTGAACTAGAAAATGTGTTCTTGATAATGTGGAGAGTCTTCATAGAACCAAAAAATCATGGTCTGACCAGATTGCCTCTTCAGAGCAGTGAACAGCTACCTTTTTTGCAGGAGTACATTTCATGGGTAATTGTCCTTATTGTAAACTTAGATTGACCTTTTGTAATGCTTTTGATCCACGTACCCATGGGTCTCTCCCACAAGTGATTTCAGTTTGATTTTTAAGTAAATAAGAAAAAACAGCACTGAAAGCTGCAGTTGTGCAATTAGAACTGTTGTTATCCATCCTCTTGTCTTAAATGAAGCAGTACTAAATCTCATTATTGATCTTTATGCTGAAAACAAAATCTCTTTTGTTTCTGTATTCATTTTCCCCCACTTTCATTTATTTATGAATTTGAGTTTCAAAGTTTAATGGCTCTGTCATCCCTCATTATGAATCGATTTTGCTAGTTATCTCAAACTTATTTGGATTGTAGATAAATGACTCTTTCCATGTCTAATGAATTGTTCTCCTTTGCTACAGTGGCCAATTCTATATGGCAGGAAAGATGGGTTTTAATGCAGTGCTGACACTGGAAAACTAAATTGGGAGCTATAAACATTCTTCTCTGCAGTGAGCTCTCAAAGCGTAAAGAGTAATTGCTCCCTGTCTGCTGGACCACAATGGGACCTAGTCTTCCTGGCAGGCGAGGGGTCTTGATAGAATGAACAATATATGGGAACAGAGGATTCGGTGTTATGTATTGTGTTTCTTCTTCCTTTTTAGCATTTCCTGACGTTCTTCCCCACTGTCTTTGGTTTTATGTCTGTTTCTTTTTTTTGCTTGTCTAAGTATGAACCTTCCTACCTTCCTCCACTTTAGTTTGCTGTGTTTGTATTAAGTTACTGCCTAAAATCTCCATTCATGGACCTTGGTGTTAACCATTCAAATACATTCCAAAAGGTTTTCCTATCCCCCCTCCCACACCCAAAACCCCAGAAACTGAACTGAAATGTATTGAAGTGACAATAATGAGTGAAAATATGAAGTGAATGAGTGAAGTCATGAAGTGATATTGAAGAAAAAAATATTTGTTATAGAAAGGAAAAAGGGAAGCCTGGAATATTAATGGGAGAACTACAGCCAGATCAAGTACTGTGGAAGAGCAGAACTGTAAGGAGTTATTTAAAGAATGCAATAAAGAAGCTTTAGAGTTGTTAGGGAGAAGATGCATCCATGTTGCAAGGCAGAAAAGAAGAAAAAGGAGTCCAAGAAGTTATTAAATGGGGAATGAAGTCTAGCATCTTGATTGAGGAAGATCAACAGATCAAAGTGTAGTAGGTTTATGCATTAGGCAGTGATTGCCTGTAAGTGGACCAGCACACAAGAAGTAGAAGTGTTTAATATGGTAGACTTAACCTAGCCTCCCACTAGGCATTCAGATTTTAGTACTTCCTCTTTAATTTCTTACAGGACTCAGAAACGCAGTTCTGTGGCATTTTAATTTTTAAAAATCAAGAGTTTCTATGAAGTGTTTAATAGTAACATTGAATTCTTTTTTACTGAATGTATTTTGCTATATCTACTGAAAATAATGTATACTATGTAGACTGTATTTTTGCTATCAGGTAAAAATCTTTTATCACTCCTGAAGCACAAAGCTGACATATAGGTTGTAAAAAGGGATGTGTGTTGCATTCATATGCTAACTTCTCGGGTCAGGTGTGGCTAACAATTAAATAAATAGTATAGATTTCTTTTGATTTCACCCAATATTGTATAAGATCTGTTTCCATAAAGGTTGTGATGTGAGCTGGGAAGTGACATCTTGAGTATAAAAGGTCTGGGAAAAAATATGACTAAATAGACCAAGTTAGTAGGCTTTTTAGAAAAAGAAAATGAAAAAAAGAAGCTAGTAAGAAGTAAAACATTGGCAGACATATTTCTTCCTGAAAAGATCATTCTGAAGCAAACCCACAGATTTAGACTTTAGAGCCTTAGCTCTTTGGCCATGGATGCAAGGAGTTAACTCACTAACTATGGAAGAGGGGGTGTTGTCATGAGCATAGTAATATTATGCTATGTTTAAGGTACCAATAAAGGATGGTGGAGTGCCAGAGACTGAAAGGGTTATTGTTGTGAGAAAGACAAAGCTAGTCTTGAGCTGGAGGTGGTTGAAGCAAATAAAGTTGTGGAAGCTAAACTCCAAGCTCCCAGGTTCCAGACTAACATGTGATGGACAGCAGGTGTGGTGATGTCTTTGCCTAAGGATATGTTGGCTAGAAATTTCCACAGATTCATGGAGAGATGAGAGAGCATAGTGGAATAAAACATTTAAAGAGTGGAATAAAACATTTATCCTTTAATAAAGAATGTATGCAGTGTTATATTTCCTCATTATTGCTGTTTGCTGTTGAAAGCTCCCTCAAGATGCTATGACGCTTCTCACTGACTTTTCCACTCAGTGCTAAAACTTACGTTGTATTGCTTGTTTTCTGCTTTAAAATCTGCTACTTCTACTCCTACAATCAGAAAGTTTGACTGAAGGTGCTTGAGTGTTCTGAGACTAGTGGGGGATCGAAAGGAGAGGGAGATAGTGAGCTGTAGTGACAGAGGAGTGAAGAGGTTAGGGGACACTGGTGGAAACAGCAAGGAAGACAGGAAACAATACTGAAGCATGCTTGAAGTTGTTTGCCTATTTCTGTTCTAGTGGGACTCTGAAAAGTGTACAAATTAGTTAGACTTTCCAAATGAAAGTGGTAAAGAAATTGAAAGCTGTTAAAAAAGAAGAAAATAACAGAGAATAAAGGTGCTGAAAGTCTGAAATTGCCAGTTCACTTAGGACTTGTTATTCTTGGTTGTAGAGGTGTTCTGAAGTATATTTTTAATTCAAGGAACTCCTTCAGGTAAGACCCCTCTGCCAGTAATTATGAAGAATACCTGCCCTTCACTAGCACAAAATTGGCATTCCTGTTTGCTTTCTCTTTATTTTTAGGTTTGGTTTTCTCCTATGTGTCCATCTATGTTTTCTCTAAGAGAAAACTGCTCTCATGAAGGATTATGTAAGGCTAAAATACTGGGCACAGTAAGAATGGGCTCAGCTCTTAAATTCAGTTGCTTATGATGTAGTGACTCTAAGGGAGGCATTTGCTAAAAGACCTGCCTGATACAGATTCAGGTCAAGCAGTTCTCCCTCTTAGTGGGTTATGGATAATGTAGAAAGAAGCAGACATTTTTGCTGTATTGACAGGTATTTTGTAAACTAATAGCTTTATAGCTTTTCCTCACTAATGAAACAACTCTGTATTTTAGTCTTCTGTTGTTTCTGACCATTATGTCTCCCTTCTCCTTTCTGATCCCTTAGTAATATTCTCTGCATTATAGCAAAGTTGTCCTACATTTACAGCACTCCTGGGAGAGCCTTTGGGGTTTCCTATTTTTAATGTTTAAAAAATATATAGTAGTGTCTGACTATTGTAATTTCCATTTTAACTCATGGGAGACATATCAGACAGCTGTGTTTACGCATTCAAATTGCAGTTTAAAGTCTGAGATTTATGGTAATACTTCTCATCTAATCAGATACTTATTCCAGCAAGAATTAAAACTGTAGAACTGTTCACCCATTATCATTTCAGTAGATATCTATACAGCAATAAAATAGGTTAGGAATTTGATGAAGTATCTGTTAGGCAGACTGAGAAATTTCAGTTAATTTAAACCAAAACTGACTTTCAAGAAAAGATTTTTCATAAATGGTTGCTTTAGTCAAATGAAGAGTAGAGATCTGAAACCCCAGAGCTCTCAGTGGTCACCTAATGGATGAAGTGTTCACTGTAGATGCAGGAGATCAAGCTGATGTTTCTGTTTTACCTAACTTACAGGAGAATCTTGAAACCACATTTTCAGCATTGCAGATTGCTGTCCTGGTCAACAGAGTATAGTGATACTGTAGTATCAGTGATCTTACTGGCTTGAGGGATATTTCACAATTAAACACAGAGAAAACACTCCAGAAAGAGATAATGGCAGAAGTTAAGAGCAGAAGAAAATTGCAATAATCAGGTCAGCAAGGGAATCAGCAGGTCTAGGAAGAGCCAAGTAAATATCTTTTCAATAATTTTGAAGAAAATACTAAAATGTTTTGATCCTGTCTTGATATGGAATGCAAACGAGCTTTTCTTTTTGTTGCATTTTTAGTGGATTAACATTTTTGTGGGGCGGGGTTGGTCTGTCTCCTGATAGCCAAGATAGTACAACTTTTACTTCAGCCAGACATTGAAATACACTATTAATGAATATACTTGATAGGATACAATAACAGACATAAGATATTCCTCATTTTTCATGTTGAAAAAAGATGCATTTAGGATGAATGATAGTTACTGGTACTTTCAGCTCCTTAAAATACATCTCAGTGTTGATGTACAACTTCATTGGATATATTGCAGTGACCCTATTATAAAGCTAAAGTATTTTAATACTGAATCCTTTGTCCTGTGACTCACAGGTTGATTCTTAAGTAGAATGTTAATGATTAATAAGAGATTAAAGGATAAAAACAGAATTTTGAATTAATTTTAAGCTGTGCACTATCCACCTTCCTTTGCATCCTTCCATGTAAAAGGTGTGATTTTTTTTTTAAAAAGTGGAAATAATGTTTAAGCATGCAAAAACATTTTGTTAATGTCCACTTCCCTACAATGCTTTTTTCAAATAATAGAAAAGTAAAATGCATCAATTGAAAAATAACATGCATCAATTTTTGTAAGCAGTTTTCACTACTAAGAAACCACTGGTCAGCAGACATTTGAGAAGTTAGCAAAATCTAAAATATGCTTAGGTTTAAGAAAAAAAGTATTTTTTGCATTTATCTCCCTCCTCCTTTTGTTACTGCTTTCCCATGAAATGTTAATTCAGTCTGCTCCCGTGTCTGTTATGCACTCCACCCCACCTCACCCCTAGAGGAGGTAACAGCCAGACACTGCTTTCTGCTTCAGAAAAGTTTAGCTGGTTATGTTTTATTTTGCCAAAAACCAAACATTCAGAGCAAATATTGATAAATGATGAAAAAATAATGATGCCTTTTGGTTTGCCCTAAGGATTTGTTTGGGTTCGTTTTGTGGGTTTTTCTACTATGTAATACTTTCTGAAAAACATGATTTGAAATAGTTTCTCTCTGATATTATTTCAGCCTAAACTAAAAACCTCAAACAGAAAAAAGCAGTTAAGCATGCACTGATTAGGATTTTGAGAGACTTTTCCAAGAATTTAATGTTAAGATTGCTCTTAAGCTCAGTTACTAAACTCACACGAAAAATAGATATTTAATGTATTCCTTGATTTTTGTCCTTAAACTGCACTTGTTAAAAACAAGTAAGAAGACCATCAGCACCAAGCCTGGATTTCAGAGCAAATAAACAGAACACAAGGAAGCTGCTTGCAGCCTTATTTTCAAATAATGCTGAATATACAGCGGCAGCTCCCAGTGCTTTAGAGCCTGAATGTGAAGTTGCAGCAGAAAGTCAGGATGTAAATGAACTCCAGAAACAAAAGAGGAAATAGTGCTCACAAACTCTTGTTTTCTGTTCTAGTAGGCGTTGATATTGTGCCACTAATTTTTTAATATACTGCCTTAATTAACACTGTTTCCTGAGACCTCCTGTTCAAGTACTTATTTTTGCTACATTTACATCGACAGAAAGTAATGTTTTTCTCAAGCTGAAGTAGAAAAGACTACTGTGCATAAGTAGCAAATGTCTTTCTCAAGTGTCAAAATCAAACCCCCAAGTGCTAGGGATGTGTGAAAGATGTTTCTTTTTAACAGCTCAGACTAAGCACGTCACTACTTTCACAGCGAACCAGGGCACTGTGGAAAAGGATGTACTTCTAGTAGTCATGAAGCTAGCCAGAAGCTTTCAGTAATTGCAAATGATAATTGTATCATTTCAAGCTTAACACAACAAATCTTGCAGATGTAGCTGATGCATACAGGTTAAGTGGACATTTTAAATTAATACTGTTATGTGTTTTCCAGGAAAAACTAGTATCAGTCAGGTTCAGTGTTTTCAAAATACTTGGCGTTATTAGCATCCTGTCACCAGAGGAATTATTTTTAGTTTGATAAGGACCCAGCTAAGACAAGGTTTGAAGATAGTTAAAAAAAAAAGAAGAAGTAACTATCAATTTCCAAGGACAGAAGAATTATTAAGGTACTGTTCATAGTTTAACAATGAGAAAAATCTTTCAAGTGAACACACAGATTTTCAGGTTAAGGTGATCTGAATGAGGAGCATGGGAAACTACCACACACCAAGAGAAGTCTGGGTGTGATGGTACCTTGTACTAAAAAGCTATTGCTGAAATCAGATTTCTTTGTGATGATACTAGGTTAATTTATACTTGCATTAAAATTGTCAAGGAACCGAAAGCACTGATGGGTGTTCATGAGTGTATCTTGAGTTTAATGAAGTTGGCTTCATTCTTTTGAATTATTTTGAATTATTGCAAATGTCACAGAAGTCATAGAGAACCGCTGAAACTTGCTTAGGCCAGACAAGTGTTAGAAAGGATAAAATTGTCCGCTATGACCCGAGACAGACAAGATCATTGGCAGCTGAACCACAGCAGAGTTTAGCTTGCACTGGGCAGACTTTTACAGATGGAAAGCTCTGCCAGCAGCCAGAAGGCAATTCCCTTTTCATATATACAGCAGTAAGAAGTATTTCAGATTTGCAGAGTACAGAACAAATATTCCATATTGGTATTAAATAAACAGATTTAATATCATGTTAAATTGCAATACACTAGTTTAGTATCATGTTAAAGTGCTCTGCAGTTATTTGGAAACTCCTAGTTTTCAGTGGCATTGATGGGTCATATGATTTGTGCTGCTTCCATAAGGATTGGCAAAACTGCCATTTTTCAGAGGTTTCCCCTTCTGAGTTCTTGCTGGAGTTGTATTTCAATATGGCAGATCTTTTCAACTTTCTGTCTGTAACTTGACATATGTTTCTAATAAAGTAACTACTGTCAGTGTATCTGTTTTCTGACCAAAATTATTCTCAGCTCCTTTTAGTTCTGTGGAGTTAGTGTGGTAGTGGAAAAAGGCCTTAACCAATTTGTAAGGTAGCTGAGGCTTGGAAAAAATTGTGATTGTGAGAAGCCAAATAAAAGAAAAAAGGTCTGGATTGTTTTGAAGTCACTGCCTAGGTTTTTATAAAAATCATCTTTTTATTTACAAACAAGAAGTTTTCATATAAGATTCTTTAAAGGAACATATATTTGAAATAATGGTACTTTTTAATTAACTGTTCATACAGTTTCATTAACAGTTGATACTGTAGCTGTGCCTGCAAAGCACTGTGACTATGACAGTAGGGATAATGGGAAAACTGCATAGGAATACCCTGAAATACAGAATCCAAGTTGCACTATAGAGTTAAAGTAACATATGTAAAAAATATTTCTAGAGGTACCTGAGAAAATTGTAAGGTAAGCTTTAAGAAAAGCATAGATTAGTTTTAGATAACAACGCTGGTTAAGACCATGCAGATGCATAAAATAGTGAATGAGTTATAGGGGTTTTGCTTCTAAATTTTCATTGGGTGCCTTGATTTGTGCGCCAGTCATAAATTAACATGTTATAATCTCTGAAGTCATTCAGGATTCAGGAGCAAATATAGATTGTTGATTAAATTAGGAAAGCAGAACTTGCTAACTGTGCTCAAAAGACCAAAACTCACTTCCATTCACTATGAAGCCCCTGAAGAAGAGAAAAGGCATGTTCATAGATGTATCAAATGCACAAACAATACTTTAGAAAACCAAAACAAACAACAAGGAACTGTGTGAAAAATATCAGGAGGTTTTTGAGAACTGCACAGAATTAATTTTTGGCATCACCCACCTCAGCAGTGTTGTTGCAGTGAACACTTGAGAGACATTATAGGAGATCCATGAAGCTCCAGAAGTCTCTCATAGGAAAAAAGCTCAGCCTACCATCACAGACTTTAGAAGCAGGAAAAAAGGTACAGCACTAGGTCATCTAGGCTAACCATGCTTCTATTAACTTGTAAGACCATGCATATTTTTTTGTAAATAACTGTCCAAGTGTGTCCACTTGATAAATTGTGAGGTTTTACATTTTTAAGGTGTATCACTTTTCACCTGGTTAATTTTATTTTATTTCTAAAAAAAAAGTCTTGCTTATGTTTTGTGCCCTTTTCACACAAAAAAAATCCCCCACAATCAACAACCCAGCAACAAAATAGTCTTTCTCAGGCAAGTATACCTGTTGAAGTTTTAATGTGTTATCATTGAATAATGGAAGATTAAACAAGTTTATCAGGAGAGATTTGAATTTTTATAGAACAGTGTGTGGATTTGCATTAACACATTGGAGCTCAAACTCTTCAAAGCTATAGCATGTTCTTATGTAAAAATGCAAGACCAAAATAAAACAGTGACATCATAGCTTTCCCAGTAGTGCACAAGTCCTTGAAAGCAGTAATCATGCCGGCACACAGGAACTTTGACTCATGGAGATATTGATTTTCCCTTAAGATCCATGGATGTTTGATCACATGACTGGAATTCATTTTCCTGTCAGACCTGAAAAACTGCTCACGGCTGTCATCTGGCTGCTTGCCATGCTGCTGCAGCATCTCTGAGCTGCCAATCCATTTCCAAACCAGTGAGGGAGGAATGGTTCAGCAGGAAAAAAAACATGTAAATCTGGAGGCTCTTGCCACACTGTATGTAATCCAGGACAGATGGGTCAAGCTTTGAAGTAGAGCACAGACATAGGAAATCTACCCACAGGAAATTATTATTATTCATTCGTGTAGTAGTAGTAGTAGTAGTACCAAGGGAAGACCATCAGGAATCTGGTTTGGTTGTCATAGGAACAGTATGCATAATGATTTTTAAAGGATAGAAAATACTTGAAATCATATCATCAGCAGAAGAAATTACTGATACGAGGGCTACATATTAGTTACATTCCTGGTGTTTTCAGGAGAAGTTAGGAAATATTCTTTCCTCTACTTTGTCAGGGTAAGAAGTAAAGGGATAAAGTACAGAGAATACTTCTGTGTGGGAGCCACACATCTTCGTAAACGTGCCTGGCACTCAGGTGGAACAGAAAAAAGGCTGACATGTTTTTGGAGGCACTGGGGCTGCTTCAGCACCTATTTAGCATAGTACCATGCTTTTCCTTCTTGCTGCTCCACCTGTTAGATTTAGAGATCCATCTGGCTGGTTTTCAAAGGTCTGAATAACACATGCTGCCAAGTCCAAAATGAAATGGAAAAATGCTTTGAGTGAAAGATGAGTACAGTTTAAAAACTTCATCTAATTTGGAAGTCTCCCCAGCATGTCATGGCACTGGATGCTGGAATCATTTGCTCTGCGGGAAAATGGTGGTATTAGCAGTAGTGAACAGCTGGTTCTGATGCTGTTGGTGCTTGGGCAGGCTTTCAGTTCAAACTACAGAATAAGTGAAACAACAGTATAAACACTTTAGGAATTTAAGCATATTTGTATAAAATCTGAACAATTAACTTTGTGAGGTTAAAAACTGGAGACAGAATGGATCAAAGTACTTATGTCTAAGAGGGCAGCAGAAACTTTCTGAAGGCTAAACTGAATGTCTGATGAGAGACTAACTCTGGTTCAGACAGTGGGATAAAACATTCAGTGAGAGAGGCCTTTGTGTGGGGTGGGGGGAAACACCACGGCACTACCCCCACCAGGATTTCACCAGGCAGGTCCCTTGACATGTTTCAGAGCATGGGCTGGTCAACTCTGCTTCAGACTGTATGTAGCATAGAGGGCTACAAGCCAAAATCTGAATGAGAACTGAGTTGGACACTACAATACCAGTACATGAAAACAAACAGACTGAGTTACTCATGGCCTTTGGGCAAGGCAAACCCATTTGTAAACAGATGCAAGAACTTAAATGGATTATATCACTTCTGTGATTTGGAAATACCAGCAGGCTCTGCACAGCATACAGAAAGAGCACAGTATAGTTAAAGGCATCATCAACATCTCTGCCATCTCTGTGATGTAGGAAGAGACCAGAGACAACACTGAATGGTGAACTGTGTAAAGAGACTTGTGCCAAAATCAACCACCACCTGAGACTACTGCTCTGAAAAATGAGCTGTGGGAGGTGATCCTGATGGATGGGGTTTGAAAATCAGAAAAAACCATAACTGGGCAAACTTTGCCAAATGGAATTAAAACAAAAACTGTGTGTAAATATACCACATTAGACAATGAGGGTTTTAGGGTTTGGTTTTTTTCCGTTATTGTTGTTCGAGAATGGACCAGTGTTTAGAGGAAGGTGACCATAAGGAAAGTATACACAAGCTGCTCATCTGAATGTTATTAGCGACCTCAGTTATATTTTGAGGTTAGTTTCATGGAAGGAAGGAACACAGGGAAATACAAAACCCCTCTTTACAGCTCTTTTGTATGAAATTACTTTTCCTTTGTTAATTCTCTGGTACATTTGACTCGAACATTGTGATTTGCCATCTGCCCCTACATACTGTGCCCACTTGTTGCTGTCTTTAAACAAGTTCTTAGCCCAGTCAGTTTCAGAAATGCAGAATCAGGGTTTACTTACAAGCCTGTTGGGAGAAAAGTTAGTAGAAGATGTCATATGACAGCAAAGCAAGTACTCATAGGCAGGCTAAATTAAATTCTTCCCTGGTAAGTTACATTCTTCCCTTGCAAAGTATGACAAGGCAAAGGATTGTATATAAAAGTTGCTTTATTTCATGTGGCCCTCTTTCCCCTCTGACCTCTGATCCTTTGAATGACAGCAAATGCTGCACAGAACACAAATCTGTGGAAACTAATCAAGTCTATGCACTGGGTAGCCACAGGAACAGAGAAGAAAGCCATTGAAAAATTGCCAGTGTTTCTACACTTCAAGTGTTCAGGCTAAAGGTCATGTGAACTATAAATGTATATTATTCATAGGACAGATTTGCATGGTACTTTTATGATTAATTGTAATAGACTAATGCAACTTTTCTGCTCTGCTTGTGCTAAACTGAAAGCTAGCAGTACTTAAGTAACAGTATATTCTTGTTACATATCTGTCATTACTAATAATATAACTTTTTAGCATATGACCTATCTTTTTATAAAGTATAATTTGCACTTCTTCTGTAAACTATAATGCAAGTGAATTATACTGTTGGATAAAAAACCATACTGCATTTATTAAAATTTTCTTGTAAACATATAATTTATCTTAACACTCTCTGAAAGCTTTCAGTCTCAGGTCTTTTTTGTTTCTAACACAATTTATGCCCAGAAGAACTGTCTTCCACAAAAATTATATTACAATATTAGAGGTAGATACAGAGAGCTGTGGACTTTAAAATTTACATAGGCATTATCAATACTGTATAGGGCAGGAGTTTATTTGACTTGCCTACTCTTAATTAGTTGGCAAGCATCTAGTGTATGTGTGGGGGAATCCTCCAAAAAAACTATTTATCTCGTACTAGAAAACACACCTTTATTTCCTCATTGACTGTAAAAAGAGCCAAGCTGAGATGTGGTGCCTAGCTGATGTTATTGATAATGTCCCATTCTTAATTCCTTTCTAACTTAATTTCATATAAGTTGCTGCTTTGTTGCTTTGTTATCTGTCCCTCAAATGAATACAGTGTCTGGGACAGCATTAGGGAGGAATACAGTGTATTTTTGCGCTGTAGTTACTCCCACTGCTGTGACTTGCCTACTGAGTTTGTTTTTTCCTATTTCTAACCTTTCAGTTTTTAGCCTGAGCATTCTGTCATCATCTATTTTTTAGTTTCCACAGGTGAATTTTCAAATAGTGAAAAAGGTTTGGCAGTCATTATTTATTTATGTGGTGCAACCTTGGTAACAGGATCACTTGAAATGACAAAAAAAAATTAGTGATATATTTCTGACACATCAATATCATTCCATCATCCTATAGTTTTAATCTAAATTGCTATTAATATAAGCACTTTGCTATAATCCCTTTGAGTTTTCAGCCAGTGTCACCATGCCTGTGTGTGCAAAATTTACACATTTTAATAAAATCTATTAGAAAAACAGTAGCAAGGAGCTTTAAAACCCATCCTGCCTTTTTTGGTTTTTTCTAATACCTTTGAAATTTTCAAGCCCTTCCAGATTATTTGTCTACCTGGTTTAGAGAGATGTGTATTTGTTAAACAATAATACTGTCATGTTTGTGGTAAATTTTCTCATTAGACCCTCTTTTAGTGCCATGTTTACCATATCAGAGTAATCTAAGATTTTCTGGGATGTTATTTCTCTCTGTCAGTATATGTAACCAAAATTAAGGTTCCTTTTACATCTTAATATCTTTAAAGGATCTCCATCTGCTTTTTGTTCATTTTTACAGTTCTGCTTGGCAGGACATGGTTAGCTTCTTTATTTTCTGTATTATTCATTTCTTACTTGTTATTGGACTTCTGATTTTACAGCAAAAACAGAAAACTATTTTTAAAGTATATGAGGTGTAACTAAATCTAGAAAAACTAGACTCACAGGCATCTGCAGTATCTGAAATGGCACATAGAGGAACTGAGAATTTTGAATAACCAACTTTAACCAGACCTGCAACTTGTTGCTAAAATGAATTTTTCCCTGAAACTCTTCTCTTACAGGTTTTTCAGTGGCCAGCTAGACTAGGTTGAGTCAAGAAGAGGGGAAAAACATGTAAGTTGTAGAGCCAGGGCTGTTCCATTTCTTTTCATTGTCCAAGACTGAGCCTCCTACTCATTCCACATCATGGTTAAATTTTCTAATTGGACATAAACTTTCTATTCCTAAATGAGCCGTATTGGTTGCAAATTTTTTTATGAGAAAGGGGAACTTGGTAGCTTTCCCAAATCTGTGGTTTGATTTGTGATAAGTGTATTTGTCTTTTACCATGACAACCTTCAGTAGGCTTTAGTGTCCTGATAAAATGGTGCTGTTAATGCCCTTTCTCTGACATTGTCTACAAATAATTTCCTTGTTCTTTGCTACCTGCATACATGATCTGAATCATTTTGGTGTGAATTATGACTGCACTTTGTCTTGGCCATGTGACTGGCCTTTTGATCTCCTCTAAAGTTTGTCAGCTTAGCTCTCACCATTCATCTTCTGAAAAGACATGCCAGCACACCAAGAAACAACACAAACACTGAACAGCAGAGTTAAAGAGCATCCCTGCAGATGCGTGCTCTGGTGGAATGCTCAGGACAAAGTACCTGTCCCCAGAAATTTGTTTGCAGTTTTCAAAGCAAAGTTTTCAAAGGCAACTACCCCTTACAAGAACAGCAACATTGCTGGGAAAAAATGGTCAGTATTTTAGGCACATTATATATACCCATGACCTCACCTGCATTCTTTCTGACATTGTATTGGTCTCAGAAATCTCCTAAAGGATATTCATTTGGAGGAGGTGGATATACTGTACTCAGAGTACCATGTGTTATGTCTACTATACTGTCACATTGCACCATCTTGTTTTGGGCCACAAAAGTCTGGGAAACTGAAGACAAGGACTTAGCACTGACAGTTCTTCCAGGGCTGCAATACTGTAGTCTCTGTTCTGAAGGCTGGTGATAATAAGTTTTTATTAAAAAAACCACATATTAAGTGGTACATACCAGCTTGCAGTAAACCTGTTTGCACCCAAAGTTATCCTACTAATGAGACAGGGGTTGTGATGTGTTCATGTTACACAGAAGGAAGTGTGCAGTTGTGTAAATGATTTTTAAGCTGCTGTTAGAAGCAGGCCAACCTTCTGATTTATCTATGAATACATTGGATACGTTAGGGAAACACATTGTCTTCCATCTTCTTATCTCAATAGTGCTATCCGCAGTTGATTGTAGCTTATTACATGCAGATATCAAATGAGTGTACTTATGAAATTCAATGCTCACTCACTCACATTTTTCTCACTCTACAACTTTCTGGCATTTTGCATGAAAAGTCAGACTCAGTTGTAAAAGGTGAGTGGAAGAAGGTGTCAGTTTTAGATTTTCAGTGGAAAAAAAATGGTGCTGAAAGCTGAGAATGGCTTCAATTTGCATCGTTTCTCATGAGAGATGGAAATTTTATATATAATTCAAAATATTTCCTGTAACTTCGTCGTTGACTGATGCCATGTTACAATACAGGAATACTAAATTCTGGTAGAAAGTAGTTATACGCTATAGAGTATAAGAACATCGATAGCTTAGTTGCCTCTAAATTATATGACCAGTTATTTTAATGGAACAGCATATTCTGGCTTTCATTACCAACTATGACTTGCTCTTAGAAAAAGCAGCTAATAAATACATGAAGTATATAAAGCATAAAAAAGTGCCAATATTTTTACTTAGGATCAGATTCAGCTGCCACTATTCCAAAGGCTTCAGTATATGGTGTTCATAGTGAGTTTAGCTATATGTGATAGATTTTCCACTAGATTTATTTTCCTCCAATAGAAGCTGTACTTTTCTGCCAGACTTTTTATTCTGCCCTGGAGAAGAATTCATGCACAGCTGCTTGCTGATGAACTTTTCTCCATCAGAAGCTATTTTCCTTGTATTGATTCTTCCTCATGTTCCCCAAGTCTCCACATCTACTATTAAAGCATTAAAGAGCCTAACAAAGTGGTATACAAAAAGTCATTGCCAAACAGTTAAGGCAGCTACAAAGAACCTTCAATCTAACTTGCAAAGCCACAAAAATGAATCTCTAAGCCAATGGAAGTCTAGCCTTGCTACTCCTCTGTGTAAAGGGTTGCAGCACAGAATGTGCACCAGATATCTAATTGCATTCTCCTTCTCAAAGGGTGCTTGCTTTCCAGTCCTTGCATGTTTAGGTGCACATCTTTACTTTCACAGCACAAGTTCTTAAGCCAAAATGGGTATGTAGAAGGCAAATGCATGAAGGAAGGATGAAAATTTGAACTGGCAGGTTCTGAGGAAGACTGGCATAAAGGCAGATGTAGTGAAATGCCTCCCAGTGCATAGTTGATGACTTACTCCTTTGTTTTTTCACTTTCAGTGTTTTGCAACAAGGCATATGCAGAGACCTGTCTGTTCTTAATTTAACGTCACGTATTAATACTTGCATTGTATATCAAATTATATTACACATGACTACCAGCTGCTGACGGCCCCTCTGGTGCGTTCTCTTGGTGAATGTTTCTCTAGCTGCCCTGGAACAAACAGGGTCATGGTGTTTTCACATTTGATTGGTTTTTTTAGCTGCCTGTCAAAAGTTTTTGAAACAGCCTTTGCAAGAAATGGGATAAATAGGCCTTTTATCTCAAGCAGTTACAGTATGACTTCATGAGATAAAACTATTACTGTAGCTTTGACACTCTCCTTGCTGTATTTAAAAGACTTGTCTCAGGTGATGGAAATGTTAAAAAAATTGTAGGAATTCTGTTGCCTGCAAAGTTAGAGGAAGCCTAAACAGTGTCACAGTTTATTGTAGAGTCATATGTATGGAAAAAAGGGGGTTTGCTATATAGACCAAGAAGGTTTGTAATTAAAAATGCTTTGGGGGATTTGCTGCTGCTTTAAACAATATCACGTGAAACATGGGCTGCAGATGCATCATTTGTCATTGTTTCTAAATAAACAGACAGGATAAAACACTACTTTAGACCTGAGTTAAACGTTGCTACCTCAATACTTTTTTAAGGTAATAATGAATGAGGCTGAAGTAACACATAACAGTGCTGGCAGAACAGGCTGGATGTTTCGTAAGAAAATTCTTGCAGTAGTATTTCAACTGCCTGCTAAAATACTTGTTATTAAAGGGGAAAACCCATTAGCATGAACAGCTTATGCCATGTTGTTGTGTAGATGTAGTATAATTTGTTAATCTTTTTCATAGCCTTCTGAATCATATTTGGAAAGCTAATTCAACACTGTCAGGGCCTTGGGCCATTGCTCTTCAAACCACACCAACACAAGCTACTATGACCTGATGTGTGCAAATGCTCCCGCTGTGTAGCTTAATGGGACTCCTCATGCTTTGTACTCATGCACAACTGTTTGCAGAATGGGGGCTTTTGTCTGTCGCTTGGCGTACTTAGGCATTCAGATCACTATGATTTCAATTTAATTAATGCTCCCATTCCCTTAAAATGCTAAAGACAAATGTGTGCAGATAAAAATTAATTTCTACTGCCTAGACATAAGTGCTGTAGACAAGTTACTGTTCCTCACAGAGGAAATGTTGAGGGCTTGTTTGTTTCTTTTTTATTTTTTTTAATAACAAGCAAAGGTAAAATATTTTATTATCCTAAGTAATAGTATCATTTTATTTTTAGAGTCTTGTAATGCACTCTTCAGTGTTCATTTTCCAATCATTCCATGATTAAATGATCTAATGATTAAAAAATTATCTTTGAACTGTATAAAATTCAACAATGCTCCAAAGTTCAATATTCATGGACATTTCTGTATACTCTTTCCATATATGTACGAAGCTAATATAATCCTCCTACAGTATTCAAGAAATTGTCAAATAAGCATTTCATTAAAGAGATCAGTAAGTCCTCTTAGTTAAAACTTAGGCCTAAATCCTGCCCATGAAGTGAGACTGCACAGTCTCACATGATGGATTGATTGTAGCAGAAACTCAGTATTCTTGAACCACATGAAAGTCTGGGTTAGTCATTTATTGCTCAAAATTACAATAAGAAATGGTTGTCGTAGTTTTCTTTGAAAAAGAAATAGTAAAACCTTGCATCTTCTAGAAGTCTTTATAATATGTTCTAATTTTTCAGTTTATATAATTGTTTTTATATTTTTCTTTAAATTGTTTTGAGATTATTTTGTTTTTCTTTCACAATACGCCAGTAAAAGCAGCACATTCATGAAATGTATTACATTCTGACTTTACATAAAGCGTATTAAAACTCAGAAATACTGCTTCAGTCATGATCTTACTGCTCATGTAACATGATATATTAAAAAAAGAAAACTTTAATGACAGCATTTAGTGTGAAACAATACCTTAATATTTTGGAGATGCTGAATTCCAAGTAACAACGTTTCTACTTTTAAAATTTTTTTACTAAAAAAACCATGAATTAAATAAAACAATACAGAAAAAACCAGCTTGATAGGAGATAAAGTTCTGAGAATTTTTCTATTTAAATGATGTGATTGGTTTATGATGCATCCTAGAAGAAGAGGAAAGGTTTTCTAAGCATTGTAATGAGAGTCTGGCATTTCTATATGAGTCTCATACTTCACAAAAGCAGTTACTAACTTTACATGTAGGGTTTCCTTTCTGTCGTTTTTTGTCTGTGTAGAAACATTTTAGGTTGCCAATATAGCATATGCTTTAGCATGCTTAGTAATACGCTTCTTGCACAGTTGTATTTTATGGCTTCTTGGTGGATTTTTCTATTGAAGCTAAGCTGTGTAACATCACTATGCGATGCTGCCTCATATATGCATTCTTAAAATGTCTGCTTCACCACAGAACAGTATTGGTGCAGCCTTTTTCCAGCACGAGTTCTCAAAGTATACTATAAGTATGGATTAATTAACCTTTTTGTACAAAAGGGCATTACACTGGGAAGTTCAATCCTTGGAAAGATCAAAGAGGCTCAGAGATGGTAAATCCTGTCTTTCAGTACTGCTGCTAAACGCAGGATATTCAGCTTTTGAATACTGCAAGTGTGCTGGAAAGTACCTTGCAAAAATGAGTGGTTCTTAAAGCATAATAGTTAGGAATGAACAACTGTTCTTTTAGTTTCTTTTCTTCAGTGAAGAAGAGAAAGAAATGTTGGAGGTGGGGGGAGCTAGCACAGATATAGTTACAAGCCTCTATGAAAAGAAATTTCAGAAAATTAGTGTGATGAGGCTTGCGATACTGAGCCACAGACATTGGCAACAGGACTGGATGTCAAACTGTGACCTCTCTGACTCTGTCCCCTGCCCCATACACCTGCTTGTGTTTCAATACTCCCATCCAGATTGTTGCTTTTCTCTGTCTCTTTATGTCTTTTGTCTACTGCTTCAGCTTTTACCACTCTCTAAAGCTCCTAATGAACACCATGCACTTCATTCTTGAAAGACTTTAGCTGTAAAGAATTTAAACATTTGCATGGTCTGTTTTCCTTCTTTTCTATCTCTTGTATTTCTCATAAACACACAACTCCACAGTTGTATCTGAAAGAACTGATGGTACGGCAATATGAAAGAAAAAGAATTGCTTGCATATGATGAAAAATGTTGGGAAAACTGGGTAAACCTCTTTTGTTTGTGGCTGATCATAAGATGCTGGTCACTAGAGTTTGAGAAACAGGGCCAGCGGGAAGAAATTCCTTTCATGTGCAAAGAATGACAATAGTAGAGAAGATCCCCTATGGAAGTTGTGCCATGATTGGATATTTGATGAAAATTTACCCTGAGGAAACTAAAGATATTTTATTAGAGAAGAAAAAAAACAATTTGCAGAGGTTTCCTGGTGTTTATTTGTATTATGTCAGTAGTCCAAATTATGTTAAGATAAAAAGCAGCCAAACTGACCAAATGAAGTCATGACAGGAGAAAAATGTTTTGCAGAACAATGTGATTTTTTAAAAAAATATCAAGAAATATTTTAATATTTCCAGAAGTATCTGTATTCTCTTTCTCTGTTCTTCTTCATCTTTTCAATCTGTTCTAGAGATAAGGGTGAGCCTTTCCATAATATTAATCATTCAAAATGGGAATGTCTGACATATTAGTTGTTGGTTGCTCCTGCCCAGTAACAACCTCCTGAAATATTTCCTTTAAATGCAACTTCTGGTGGTGTACTTGTAGCTGTTTGTTTTGTCATGTAGGATACTAGATTCAGCTTTGTGCATAATCCAATTTAACAGTACCTATAATGAGCCTAACGTAGTTCCAGATTGAAATAGGTACCTTTGCATGACTGTGTTTAGTTCTCAGCCAGAACAAATCTCTGGAAAGAATTAAAAAAACATGGGTGATTCGAAGTCATTCATCTTATATGCATTATTGCTAAAGCTGAAATATATGTGGAAGAGAAGAACACAATGTGTTTGTTATTACTTGCTATTAGAAATGCTAAGGAAATTATTTTAGTTCAGTTTTCCATGTGCTATAGATGCTGTAGTCACGACGGTCTAAGAAAGGAAGCTCTGTAGGAAAAAAACCATGGATTTTATTTCACGACTAATTTTTTTTTCTTTGGAGGAACAAAGTTACCTGATGAAATTAAAAGATTCTGAGTATGAAGGTTTATAATCATTTTTTTCTGAAACAGTGTACATTTGAGTGAAAAAGTAGCACCTTTCCCTACACCCTGCCTTAGTTTTTCATTAGTCTGTGTTTTTGTCATTTGTCAGTCTGTTTTGATCACACCACATAATACACACCAACTAATACACACCGAGTTCGTTTACAGATAATTATTGATAGTATTCAGAATTCAGATATTCAAGCATGAAAACTGATTTGTTAGTGAAAGACAAAATGGCATTATTTTTGTTGGGGGCAGGTTGGAGGTGGGTAGTGCAGAATTTCAATCTGCATTGGTTGTCAATAAATGAAACGTATTTCCTGTTGAATGTCTACTCTAAAAATCAATGTTGAATATACCTACTTATACACATCTGATTTCAACAAACAAGTGAAACAAAGTTTGGCCACAGGAATCAAAGTGAGAAAATGTATGTTTGATTTACAGTCATTCAGATTAACAGTCTCTGCTTGGAGGGTGATTTCAATGTATTACTGAGGAGTTATCTGAAGAATATTACTATTTTAAGCCTATTTTAGTCCTGAAATATTTTCTATGGGTTCATAGGTGTAGACTTTACTTGTACAGAAACATTTGAGAAGCAAAGATAGTGACTTAATATTTGAGATAAATTTGATCCATTTGATGCTTGTCATTTGATGAACAATAGTGTCCCTGGTGAATATTCACTTCCACTTCTCAGTGACCATTTCTCAGCTAAGCAGTCAGCTTGTCTGATACAGTATTAGTCATGGGAATTCACTGAAAGTGGATAACACCGTTGTTGCATTGACAGTAATCCTCCTTAATTTCAGCATCCAGAGAGAAAATACCACTACAGTAGAGCTGCTCATAACTGTGGATAATAATAGATACATATCTAATTATGCAGTATATATATCTAATTATGCAGTTAAAACTGAAAGCATCTGATAAACTATGTGATAAGCATCACAGGCATACTATAATCTCCAAAATAAAGGTAAAAGTTAATGTTTAAATCCCCAAATCCAACATCCTCTTCTGTTCATAAATAAAAGATGTCAGAACAATAATTTCAACCAATATTGAATTTTGACACAATTAGGGAATGCTAGAAAGCATAAGGGTTATATTTGGAAAAACAACATACAAAGCTACTTATCTCTTGCCTCAGCACTGAAAGTGTTTCCCTTTGCAGGGATCCCAGCTTGCTCCCTCCAGATCAGGAGGGGTTTCTTGCAGTTGTCTGCAGCACCAGTGTGGAGAAACAAACTAAGAAAATGTCACTGAGATTATGATATTCTTACAGGAACACAATGTCAAATATATATATGTTAGCTCTTCAAAATATCACTATAACCTTCATTAGGGAGTAATAACAGAAGCCTGTGTTTATCCTAGGTAAATCTTGCATAATCCCCAATGTATTGGGCATGTTGCAAACCATCAAAAATGTCATTGAACGTTTCCAGATGTCTGGTTCCAATCTATCTGAACAGAAAGAAGAGCAGGAGAACTTCAGGCATTTAAGTTAGGAACTGAGCAAAACAGGGAGGCAAAAAGAGCTTAGAGAAGGCAAGAAAATCAGATGGTATGGATAAGAATTCATTATGGATGGATGACTGTTCTGAATAATTTCAGCTGTGAACAGATTTCGGTGTCATCTGAGACCAACAGTAATAGTTCTCCCTCTAAATAAAAAATGTGGAAGTGCATTTACTTCTAGCTCCAGCAAATGAAATCACTGCAGATAGGCTGATAGTGTTGCTCACAATGATTTTTTTCTTTCTAGCCTAGTAGGTTTATTTAGCTTTAAAGACTATTTTTTTCCACTGCAGAGAAGAACTCCTGCATTATTAGGCTTCTTGCTTCAAAAATAAATGCATCAGGTCTTATTTATAGCAGACCTTTTGGGGGACTTTTTATGTTATTCTTATTAGAATTTCTTCAGTTTATGCTGTCAGCGTAAAAGTACGCACATCTGTGTTTCAAGTAAATGTGGTACATGGTAACCCATAGTAATTTCTTGACTTCATAAAAAGATCAAAGGGAAAAATGTTTTTCTTAATGGGATAGTGAGATGACTTACAAAATGTACAAAATGTACCATCCAAAAGAGTTAGTGTTTGTTGTTCTTCTTTTACATCTAAATCTATTAAAACTGTAAACAACTTGTTACAACATAAGTATAACTTTTATCAAAATGTTTATACAAGTAACTTCATTTTGGAAAGAAGAACGGCAAATATGAAATGTAAACTATTTAAATATCTTTTTCCTCTATACAAGGAAGGACCTATTCCCACTTCGCTGAAATAACACATGCAAACAACAGTTTTCATGAAACAAAACAAAACAAAACAAAAAAAAAAGCCTGAGGAAGCTTACATAGGATCCCAGTTAGCTTAATCAGTATTTAGACCTAAGATTATTAGGTGGCCATATAAAGAAGTATATTGTCTAAGTGCATTCTTCACTGCATACCACCAGTATAACATAGCTGGGTTTGGCTGGGATTGTTGTACAGTACAACTTCTCATTTCGGAATTGTACTATAATTCTGTGGAACCTACTTCTGTTACTTACTATCTTAATTATTTTTCTTACCTTTATATTACTGGACTGTTTAATCTTTTTTGTTGTTTATCTGGTGGTGGTGGTGAAATGTTAGGCTTTGAGTTTTGTTTTTAGTGAGGGAAATAGAGTAAAGCCTTCTTTACAGCTGTCTTTATATAAGAAGATATTCCACTTTTGGGGGTATTAAGTCCTCTTGCTTCATAAAAGAAAAACAGGGCAAAATAAGTGTGAAGAGAGAATAGAAAATATAACAGAGAGCTCTTGAGATAGATACCAGAGAGCTCTACATGCCTTTTACTTTCTACTTTGTCATACTGTAGTTAGTTTAAGTAGTACCTAAATTTTTCACTCAGAATAGCTTGGAAACCACAGAGGCACACAATATAAAGATTTTCAGAACAGACAGTAAAATGTTATTTCTAGCTGGAATAAAACAGAAATTTTCACAGTTGCATAAATAAACTTGGTTTGCGCTATTGGATCAATTCTTTTTTTTGTCTTGCAAATTCCAGTTCAACTTATGACAACAATATGAGAGAGAAGATATCTTTAAAAATCCAATTGTCAGTACAGCATCTATTGTAGAAATGACAAGTTTTTCATGTTATTAAAAGGAAATCCATGTAGTATGGTCAAGTATAAGCAGCTTATTGCAGAAGTTATGTTCACAACACATAATGGAAAAACACGAACAGCTGAAGATACTCAGCCTTAAAAACTGAAGCATGAATTTATTTAGGATGTTGCTACCACTCTCCCAGACTGCTTTGTCTTCCGGACATCAGTTTGGTTTTCCAGCTCACTCTGCAGCACTCTTCCTAACCACTAGGGAATGCATGCAATGCTTGAGATGCATTGGAGCAGCCTTGCTGAGGCTGGCAGAGGGCTGTGGAGCTGGAACTTGGCAAAATGCTGCAGGGTGCCCTGAGGAAAAACACTCACCCACAGCATTTTTTTTTAAACAGATTCCTGCCATAGTTCTGTCCTACCGCTCCCATGCAAGCAGTGTCCCATGTATGGGAACTGAACAGGGTTTACACTTGTGTTGTGCTCATGTGTGACACGTGCACCTGAATAATTATGGTAGCCCTAATGTTTGCTCATTGTACCGTTAAAACCTGAAACAGTGACTTGTACTTACTGGTAAGCACAGAATTTCTGCAAACACTGATCGTGCCAGGGTGGCTGATAAAATCATCCAGTGACTGCCTTCTGTTCACTAGTGTCAACTTATAAATCTTCCGTTGTACAGAGAGATCTCTTTATCCTTTATGTAGACTCCAGCAACAGAATGTGTAGGCAGTGCAATGTTCCCTGACTTGACAAGTTAGTATTTGGGTTCTAGTTTGAGCTAGTATCAGAAAGATGTCACTAATCAAAGTGAAAAGTTAAGCTTCTCCAAGGCTGTAGAGAAAAATCATCACTTCTGGTTCAGCCTTAATGCTCTTATATAGCCTGTTTATGTCTAACGGAACTTCTTACTCCTTTCAGGACTGTTCCTTCCCATGTGTTATCTCAGAGCAAAAGTAGCAGTAAGCTACCTTGCACTGATTTTGCTTTAAACACTAAGCCTAATGAGGTTCTTTTATTTTGTGGATGCAAATGCCAGAAGGCATTACAGCAGGACTCTGGGATTCTTCTTACTACCATACTAGTAAATTACTTAGCCACTCCCTACTTGTCCAAGTGCAGAGGCAAATTTACCATGGCGTGCTTCCCTGGGACATGGGACTACAGAGCCTTGTTCTCTAGGTAGAGTTTTGCCATAGTCAGTATGTCTGCAGTCCAGAATGGCCAAGAGACATTTCCCTCAGTGCTACCTTGAAGTCAGTCATCCAGGCTTTGAGACAGTCCGCAATCCTCTGCGAGTCCTTTGGCTTCATAAATTAGCATCTACTCTGAATGGCACGAGCAGAAGTCAGCTTCTGTGTCACCTTCTGCATTTCACTGAGGAACTAGCCAATGATAATATTTGTCTTGAGGATTTTTTTCTTAAGATAATGAAATAATCCTTATAAAATATTTTTTGTGCCAAAATTCTATCCAACCTTTTAATCATCCATGTATTCTATCAAACTCATGAGCAGTTTTTGTAATCAGGGAAATAACATTCACATTTCACAGAGCTTAACATCTGAAGGACCTTAAGTAAATATTGGATGTGTCCTGAAATCTGAATGCTCTTGTTTATGGATATTTGTAAAGATTTTTTACTTATCTTCTGTTTTTCAGAGTAACTCAGGTGTTTCAAGAGCTGCAAGGCTGACATTGTGTAAGTCAGCCTTTTAGCCATGGTAGTCTATCTCCAAAGGGGAGAAAGTTAAACATATCAATTATTAAATGCTTTCAGAGAGATTCTTCTTAAAAAATTTAAAGGAAATGTAGGCAGTCTAGACCCAACAAAATAAGAAATGGCCTTCAAACAAAATGCTAAGTGAAGGAGAAACAGACTAGAAATAGAGAGAAAATTTTCCTTAAATGAAGGCAGTTCAAAGTGTTGGTTTCTTCACACCTTTCTAGAGTAAATTCTATTTCTATATAGCTGCAGTTAATCTATATGGACAAAGTCTATATAGATGTTTATCAAAGACACCTGTTAAACAAATGACTTGAATTACTGTTGTAGAATAAAGCTGTGTTTAAAGCTGCATTCTGAAGCCCTCTTAGCCTCCTTTATCAATCTAAAAATTGAGGTCATAAAATCAATTAATGCAGTGTTTTTCCCTTCTAATGTTATATTTGCGTGGCATTTCTCTGGCAGTGATATTAGATATTCTGCAGGCTACTCAAGCCCCAGAGTTCAGGAAAAAAAGGCAACAGAAGTACACTGAGGTTTCAGTTTCTCACTAGTGTTCCTGAATTATTTTATGCCCCTCTATTTAGGCACCTGTTGTGGTTTATCCCTGGCCAGCAACCAAGCCCCATGCAGCCACTTGCTCACTCCCCCCTCCACGGTGGGATGGGGGAGAGAATTGGAAGAGTAAAATGGAGAAAACTTGTGGGCTGAAATAAAGGCAGTTTAATAAGTAAAGCAAAAGCCACGCATGCAAGCAAAGCAGAAAAAGGAATTCATTCCCTACTTCTCATTAGCAGGCAGGTGTTCAGCCATCTCCAGGAAAGCAGGGCTCCAGCATGTGTAATGGTTCCGAGGAAGACAAATGCCATAGCTCCAAAGTCCCCCCTTCCTTCTTCTTCCCCTAGTTTATATGCTCAGCGTGATGTCATGTGGTCTGGAATATCCCTCTGGTCAGCTGGGACCAGCTGTCCCGGCTGTGTCCCCTCCCAGATTCTTGCCCACCCCCAGCCTGCTCATGGTGGGGGGGGTGAGGGGCAGAAAGTTCTGGGGTCTGGGTAAGCCCTGCTCAGCAATAGCTAAAACATCCCTGAATTATCAACACTGTTTCCAGCACAAATAAAAAACATAGCCCCATACTAGCTACTATGAAGAACACTAACTCTACCCTAGCTAAAATTAGCACAGTGCCAATTAAAAAAAAATAAAATAGTAGACCCCAAACAGAATTCTATTAGAGTATGATGCAAATTAATTTTCTGTTACTAAGCAAAAATGAAAATAGAAAAAGGGCTGAGCCTACTAGCATTTCTTTGCTCTTCATTTGTGAGCAATGTTCTAGAAGTAGGCTGGTTTTTTTAATGAAGAATAAGAAAATATTCCTAATATATCTTTCAGATGGCCAACACAAAGGTAATAATGGAGTGGTGAGGCTTACATACAACTTACTGTTTCCCCTTTTTAAAAATTTTTTTTGGTTCAGTATTTTGACAACTCTTGCTTCGAGCAAGGATATCAATGCACAAAAGAGAGAGAAAATGGTTTGCTAATGACACATTCGGAGCTGAAATGTGAAATGATAACAGTATGGATTCAACAAAGTGTAAATTCTATCTGTTAGATTCGCAGTAATCCAGTTTTCTCAAATGCAGTTTCCTTTGTCCACATTTTCATTGCACAATGTCAGCAACTTTAAGATGTCAATTACTTGCTCAGTTTCCCTCTTACCTGTACTGTATTTATAGTAGTGACTTTCCTGGGCATTGATTTGTAGAACAAGAATATTTTTCTAGAAAAAAAGCAATTGAATAGATGAGTCCAATGAAGCTTTTCTCATTCTTGCATATGCAGATGCTAATTAATACTTTATAAGTCATATCTAATGAATGCTGACATCTCCAGTGGGTTGGGAAATCTTGACACTCTGTGAGTTTGGGAGGGCAAGACTCTAATAGAGAAAAAACAAATTAGCAAGCTTACACATTCAATGTGCAATGGCACCTTTAAGAGTCAAGGGGAATGCAGTGCCTGTGGACTTCTTATGGAGACGTTAAATGCCAGAGCATCTGTAGACCAGTTTTTCATTCTTTGAAATTGTTTTTCATTCTTTCACACTTTTCAAAGAACTGTTAGCACACATTCTACCATCTTTCATGCCTATTTGCAGTATTTGCTAGATAGAAAACTCAGTCTCTTATGTGAGTATACAGAATGTTGAAAATAGTATTAATTGCATACTGAAATGTTTAAAACAATCAGGTTGTCTTTCTGCAGTCCTTGCAGTTGCCGACGGTACTAAGTAACGTGAATCACTGAAATGTGGTTGGCATGAATGTATGTATCAAAAAATGAAACATCCTAGGGGCACTTCCAGTTTGTTTTAATGGATATAAAGTATATATATAAAAATAAATCTCCATAGGCCATGTATCTCAAACTATGTGGGTAGATAGGAAACTCTCTCTGAGCCTTTTGAGTTATGCTTCTGTGGAAATGGTAAGGATTATGCACAATAAATTCCTTCCTTATGTTATGAAGGCTTGCATGTCTATATTTGTATGAAAAAAAAGCTAGTTTTATTCTAGTGCAACTCCAGTGTCACTGTAATAACTGCCAATCTAATGGAAGCAGCAAATTAGGGGTGTCCAGATGATGCTCTTAGACATATGATTTAGCTTTAGGTAGTCCTGTGAGGAGCAAGGAGTTTGACCTGATGATTCTTATGTGTCCCTTCTGACCTGAGATATTTTATGATTCTCTAAGTCTATGAATATTATCTCTAAGCATGTGGAAGAAAAGAAGGTTATCTGGTACAGTGTACATGGATTGACCAAGGGGAAGTCACGCCTGACCAACCTGCTAGCCTTCTGTGCTGGAACGCCTGGCCGGGTGGGTGAGGGGAGAGCAGCGGGTGCTGTCGGCCCTGCCCCCAGCAAGGCTCTTGCCCCGGTCTCCCACAGCCGCCCCAGGGGAGCGCAGGCCGGGTGGGCTGGGCGGTGGGCAGGGAGGTGGGCTGAGACCTGGCTGATGGCAGAGCCCAGAGGGCTGTGACCAGCGGCGCAGCCCAGCTGGGGGCCCGCAGCCAGCGCTGTGCCCCGGGGCTCAGCACCGGGTCCCGTCCTGCTCAGCCCACCCACCGGCGCCCTGGGCGAAGGGGCAGAGCGTGCCCGCGGCCAGTTTGCTGGTGGTGCAGCGCTGGGAGGGCGGCTGATACCCCGGAGGCTGCGCTGCCGTTCAGCGGGGCCCGGGCAGGCTGGGCAGGGGGGCGGGGGGGGGCGTCATGAAGCTCGGCAAAGGCGGGGGGTAGGGTCCTGCGCCGGGGGGCAGCGACCCCACGCACCAGCACAGGCTGGGGCTGACCTGCTGGCAGGCAGCTCTGCGGGGAAGGACCTGGGAGGCCTGGAGGGCACCGAGTGGCCCGTGGGCCGGCAGTGTGCCCCGGCGGGCAAGAAGGCCGCTGCCAGCGTGGGCTGCATCAGGAGGAGCGTGGCCAGCGGGGGGAGGGGGGTGTCCTGCCCCTCTGCTCTGCCCTGGTGAGGCCGCACCTGGAGTGCTGTGCCCAGCGCTGGGCTCCCCAGTTCAGGAGAGACAGGGAGCGACTGGAGAGGGGCCAGCGGGGGGCTGCCAAGGGGGTGAGGGGGCTGGAGCATCTCCCTCATGAGGGAAGGCCGAGAGAGATGGGCCGGTGCAGCCTGGAGAAGGCTGAGAGGGGATCTCATCAGTGCATACAGGTATCTTCAGGCCGAGTGCCAGGAGGATGGGGCCAGGCTTTTTTCCTGGTGCCCAGTGACAGGACAAGGGGAAATGGGCACAAACTGCAACACAAGAAGTTCCGTCTGAATATGAGGAAAAACTCTTTTCTTTGAGAGTGACAGAGCCCTGGGACAGGCTGCCCAGAGAGGCTGTGCAGGCTCCTTCTCTGGAGACATTCAAAAGCTGCCTGGACACAATTCTGCCATTGGCCTAGATGGTCTCCAGAGGTCCCTTCCATCCCCGACCATTCTGTGATTCTATGATTCTGTAATATACCAGAGAGGTACAGAATTATGTGGGAGAAGGGGGTGTTTTTCTTGGTTCTGGCGTGTTCCTACGAGTAACTTCTGTGTCTGTTTCTCTTCAGCATGTCAAAGATGAGCTAGGAGGAAGGAGCTGAGGTGAAGACGTAGGGTAGTGCAGCACTTTGGGGTTTTCCTGCAGCAACCCACTCACTCAGTACTGTGTGGTATACTTACTGTCACGTAGCTATGCAATTTGTGCAGACACACGCACACACACACGCATAAGTGTAAATACCTTTAACATTGGACAAGGTACCATGGTCTTAACAAGGTTTGCTTTGCTAAAGTAGCAGTGCTTCCATATTACTGCAGGCCACGTAACCATTAGTCTGGAGACTTAAGAAGCTTTCAAGTCCTGTAGCACAGGGTTACAAGGCATCTTCAGCTGCCTTACGCATCTGACAATGTCAATGCAAGTGCAGTATGTTTGGATGGCCAATGATCCAGATACTGAGAAAGGCAAAATACTCCATTAAACAGAGAAGCTACAGACTTCTGATAGCAGAGAAACAGACTCAGTGACCCAGAAGGCCCCTTCTGGTTTGGTGCAATGTGCTGCTGTTGTCAAGGCAAAGATCCCTTTATGTAGCACATCCTGCCAGCAGCTCTGCTTATGGAGAAGAGTTGGAAAGAAATACAAAGATTTCTGCAAATGGTAGCTACAGCAATATGACACTTTGAAGGAAGCATTCTTTTAAGTAATGAAGTGTAAAGCTATTTTAGATTCTATGGGTCATAGTCTTAAAGTCCACTCAGGTAGCAGCAGGGCACTCCTGGAGATCACAGAACAAAGGTGGCATATGCTGTGTCTCAGAGGCATACTGCCAGCAAGAAGTATTCCCATACTCTGCACTGGTTTAAGTTCCTCAGCCAGTTTGTATCGCTTCCTCTGATACGAAATGGCTTTTAAAAGCCACAATTTCACAATCAATTGTGGATGTGAATATTCACATTAGTGTACTTCTTTCAGACTCTCATATACAAATTATTGTCATTCTAATTTATATTCTGTTAATAATGACAGATTTTACAGTATGGTTACTTTTAACAAGTCAGTGCTATGATAATTGTCTAGGTGCTTGACCAAGGAGAATAACACCTTACACACAGAAATGGTGTTACTTTCTGCAACATGATGCCTGGAAATTGTAACTCCCTGTCATGGTTTAACCCCAGCCAGCAACCAAGCACCATGCAGCTGCTCGCTTACTCCCCCCTCACCCAGAGGGATGGGGAGGAGAACCAGAAAGGAATGTAAAAATCAGGGAGGAGTTGAGATAAGAACAGTTTAATAAGTAAAGCAAAAGATGCACATGCAAGCACAGCAACACAAGGAATTCATTCAACACTTCCCATCAGCAGGCAGGTGTTCAGCCATCTCCAGGAAAGCCGGGCTCCAGCACACTTAATGGTTACTTGGAAAGACAAACACCACAATATTGTATGTCCCCGCACCTTCCTTCTTCTTCCCCCACTTGATATACTCAGCATGCCCTCCCATGCTATGGAAAATCCCTTTGGCCAGTTTGGGTCACCTGTCCTGGCTGTGTCCCCTCCCACTGTGCCGTGCCCCTCCAGCCCTCTGGCTGGCAGGGCCCAAGAAACTGAAGTCCTTGACTTAGTATAAACATCACCCAGCAACAACCAAGAACATCAGCGTGCCATCAGCATTGTTCTCACATCAGAGCCAAAATCAGCACTGCACCAGCTACTAAGAAGAAAACTAACTCTATCCCCACTGAAACCAGGACACTCCCAAAATAAGTGGAGAATAGTGCACAAACATTAGAAGCTTGATTATTAGCATGTTGACTCATCAAACTAAGAGACATTTCACAAGCCGCTGAAGGGGACCTGGGCAAACTGAAAATGTGCTTTCCTTCCAAACTGCAAATATAGAGGGATATATAATTATAGATGCTCTGAACTATGTTGCTCCTTCTAATTCTTTTCTATTGCCTATTGAAATCAAAGGGATTACTCCCTCAGCTTCAGTAAGCTTTAGGTTTGGCCTTTGGTTATCTTCTTTTTGGTTGTGTTCTGAAACCATGCAATCAGTGGGATGTAGGGTAAGCTGCTGTAAATTCTTAATTGCATTAAAAGAAAGAAAATTGTTTCTTCTGCAGAACTTCCTTTTCACTAGATATCTCATAATTAGTAACAAATCAGGTCTGCTTTTTTAGTTTTATTTAGATTCCATTTTTAGTTGAAACTAGCTTTTTCAAAGATTTGTGATGCTGAAATTTAAGATAATATGCATATGCTGCATGATATTTAATATGAAGACATACCTGTATATACAAGTAATTTTCTTCTTCTTTACAGGTTTTTTTTTCCCAAAGTTCAGTCTTTTCTATTTAATTAATTCAAATTCATTAAACTTCACAGTAATTTTTTTTAGGTATCTCCACAACAACTGACCTCTTGGCCAAACCACTGGGATTGCATAAGTATTTCCAGGACTCTATTATGGAGGGTACTGCTGATACAGAAAGGCTAAATGAGTTCAGTGGGAGACTGGACAATGTTCACAGTAGTTCATTTTTCTTAGTGCTCTGATAATCAGACACCACTTTCCTTCCATAGCAATCTCATGCATGTTATAGAATCTTCTCTTTCAATTCTGTTGCACTGTGTTACTTACAATTACTCTTGTGATAAGTAGAGTATAAAAAGGAGAAAACAAAGCAGCAAAAAGCAGAATGCTCAGGAAGTTTCTCAGCAAATACAGCATCACCCTTGTTTTAAACTGATTTCTCTGACAAAAGTAGTCCTAAAATGGTACAAATTTGTTTTCTGTCTGACAGATTTAAATCTTGCTTGACTATCAAGGTAATGATCATAACTTTTTCCCAAACTAAGATAAGTTCTACTCAAATTTGGTTACTGAACAACACTTTAGGCAAAAAGCTCCACCAGTTGTCTGTTAAATGTAATCCTTTCTTAGTGCGAAATCGCTTTTACATTTATTTTAATAAGTTGCTTATCACTAGAAGGCAGTTAAAGGAAAAGTTAAGTACATAAATGTACTTACGTACATAAATGTAACAAAGGTGTGATATGATTCAGTGAGGAACAAACCTGCTTTTTAAGAAGTATCCATCTTCTGAAGGTTCCATGACTGTGGTAGCTGTCACACTCGCGGCAGAAATTTCCTAAGCTTGCTGTTACAACTTGCAAATAAAATATAATGCCATTGGCCACCTCAGATCTTAGAGCTTTACTGTAACAGTGACATTTGATGTGTTTACTACTACACAGTGTTGTTTAGTCTGCTGGTATGGCTGCCAGGGTTTCCCATTGTATGTGGTATGTAATATAACTGTAACCTACAGTTCCATCAAACAGTGGGAAAGAAGGAGCTCCAAAATATTTCATTCCGTCTGTGGGCAAAAAGCTTTCAAGTTCCCTCATTTTTGTTATTTTAAATCAGCATACTGCTTGGTGGGCCTTTTTGCTTAAATATTGGTAAGGCTAGAAATTTCTAGACCTTTTAAAGGCAAGTTTGTACTGCAGTGAAGGCTGTGTATCCTGAAACGTTAGTTTATAAAAGTTACCGTATCATTGCTAAGAACAGCCTCTTCTTTGTCAGTCCCAAGGTCCACCCACACCATTTGTCGATCTCTGACATTGGCCATTAGGGAAGACTGAGAACGAGCCAACCATACAGTAAGACTTATTAAGGACACTCTCCAGCCTCCAGCATTTTGGCACAAAGCCATTCAGGCCTAGATGTGGTCTCTGTATTTAACAGACATAGGTGGACTTTTTCTTTCCCCATGAACTTGCTAAACTTCTTCTGATACCCTAGTGACTTCTATGTATCTGTGATGTCCTGGAATGAAGCATGCCGCACTAAGAACAGGCTGTGCAGAGGAGCAGGTTCTTTGTTTATTTTGTACCATCTTGTTTTCTTTAATATCTCTTGGTTCTTGTAAAGAAAAAAACTGAACAGTTTTTTCCTGTTTGTTTTTGCTATTCCATTTGGAATTTTATGTCTTTCTATTATACCTTTTCTGCTTATCTCTTTCCCAGGGCAACGACTCTTTGTCAGCTTAACCATTCCCATTTATACTTAGAATTACCAATGTCACCTTTGTCAGAACTTTTTCAGTCTATATACTGTTTTAAGATGAAGAATCAAACCCTATACAGTGCTGAAGATGGAATGTACTATAGATTTATGTAGTAGAAAATATCATTATACTGTTAAGCTTTTTCCTTTCCTAATAAATCCTAACATCTAATTTACTTCTTTTGTCTCTACCAAGCTCTGAGATGACATTTTCATGCAACTATCTATTACAGTCCTGAAATTTCATTTTTAAGCAGTAAAAGCCACCTCAGAGAATATCATTAGGTATATAAAATTAGGATTAAGGTTTATTTATATGCATTATTTATCTGCACGGAATTTCATCATTTTATCAGTAATTCAGTATTGAAAAGTCTTTCGACCTTTCTTCATGTTAGGGCACCATCTTTAATTTTGTCACCTAGTAAAATTTGTCACTCTATTTTATTTTTCTAGGGCATTCATAAATCTGATTAATAACATGAGACCAACACACACTGTGAAACATTGCTGGCCTTTCTATAGTGCAAAAGCTTGCCCTTCAATTAAGTTCTTTGTTTCCAGTAGCGTCTAGCTGATAGTTTCCATTTAAGCTGTCCTGGTGTAGTTTCTTTAAGGACTTGTAATATGAAATCTCTCTCAAGTGCCTTCTGAAAACTCAGATAAGGTGTATTAACCCCACTTTCTTTGTCCATGTGCATATAAAATATCCTGAAGAAATCTTGTGTTTGCAAGAAGGAATGCTTTTCCTTCAGAAAACTGTGTTCATGATTTTACTGTATCTGCGTTTCCACTGATTCTGTTCTAGAGTAGTTTGTCTCACAAATGTGTGAGGATTTCTGGCCTTTCCTTCCCTGAATCTTTTCCTGAACCCTGTAAAAATTTTGCCATCAGATTTGATGCCTTCCAATTTTTCTGTTGTCATGCATTTTCAAGCCAGATGAACTTAAATAGAATGTAATCTGTCCCTAGTGTTATCTTGTTCATTTTGTCAAGGCATCTTCTATTTAACTTTATTTCAGTTTAAGGCAGAGGAATTCCTCAGAAAGGATTCCAACATGAGAAACCTCTTTCTGCTGTCCATAGTGAACACAGCTATGAAAAATTTGTTTGCTTTCTCTTATAAGATTATCTCCTCTGGGAGATCTTCTATGTTCTGTCAGTCATCTGCTGGCTTTACAAACTTTCTGGCAGATGTCCTCCTCCTTAATGTGCTTAAACATGCATACATATATATATGTATATAAAGATACAGGTATGTTTATAGTCTCTGGAAGTGCTTCTCAAATTCTCTTTTTGCTGCCTTGTGTTTATAACCATTTTTATTACCCTTCGTTAAACATGACTTTGGCTTTTTAAAGATGCTCTCTCATTTCTAATATCCTCTTTTATCCTGTAGTGCCACACAGACCTTATTTTGGTCTTTATAAAATCTTGGACATGTGCTATGCATTTGACCTATTGCTAATAAATACTTTCTGTGCTGTAGTTGTTCTCCATTGTATCTTTTTAGATTGTTTCCTCTCTAAAGCATTACCATAACAAAGTTGGCTTTTTTTCTCATGCATGGAAGCTGACTCAAAGTATATTTTTGACACCTTTGGAAAGCTTTTCACTAGAAACATTTTAAATAATGTCGTGTGTGCTACTTTGGATAGCTTTTTCTTTTCTAGGTTCCCTGTACAATTGTGCTTCAGCATTAGTATGGACTGATTCTAATTGGAGGTAGCCACAGTCTTCTGTTCCTATCATGTTTCTTGCCCTCCTAGACACAGTGATTTCCCTAAACAAGTCACAGTCACTGTTCTTATTGGTAGGAGAATAATAAGAAAGTATATGCAAAAAGGTTACTTATCTTGAGTTTACAAAGAAAGAATTAGTGTTATCATCAGAATTTATCTCACTCCCAATAACTTAAAATCTAAGTCTAAAAAATTAAGTTTCAGGGCACAATTTGATCCATCTATGGGGTTATCAATGGTCCATTAAGCTAAATTAGGCAGTATATGGGGAAATTTAAGTAAACCCAAAATTCACCTTTTAGCACATTTCTTGTATTCCTATTTATGAAACATTAAATACACAGTGCTATTTAAACACATCTTCAGCAGTATTTTATTACTTGGTAATAGTTCAAATGTGGAAACATATGTACCTGCTGGTCATTTATCTTGCAGATAAACAACACAGAGAAATGCTTGAAAAAGTTGCTGTATTGAAATGGTGACAGACCACAACATTTGTTCTGCTAGCTCTGTGCTTTTTTTTTCCTGAATAGCTGTTCACACTGGAGTTTGGCTTTCCCTCCACATGTTCCCATCCTTGTGCACAGCAATATAGCAAAATGAGCTCAGCCATTGTCACTGATTTACCACATAAGGATCTTGCCTGCTGCTGCTGGTGATCACTTCTGGTTAATGTAAAAATCATACTTCTCCTCCCATCCATGAATTCCTCAGCTGTTATGTCCTTACCTGTAGAATACAAATGAGAGATAAAACAGAGGTGTGAATCTAGCTTGCAGGGTTGTAGTGGGTAAAGACATCTTGTGAGTCAGCACGTACTGCTAATGCACATAGCTGGATTACAGAGGCAAAGCCAGTTGAGAGTGCATGCTCTGGTTGCTATGCCAGACATGGGCTATACTAATACAGTGAGAGATGTGTGGGAATGAGTTTTGCTGACAAGAGGTACAGCTTACATGCTGGGAGTGGTCTGTAACTCCCAAGGAGCTGTGGAGCCAAATTACAGTAATTCCAAAACTGGTTAGTTCTTAGGTAGCTTTTTCAGGATGAATGCCTTTTCCTCGTTTGAAAAATGAACCACCATCTATGAGGCAAACCCACTTTTTACAAAACACCCTCAGTAACTATTTGAGAATAGCAAACAGAAGCAGCTCCATAATGATAATGAGTCTGTTAGGGCTCAGACATGAATAAAATAATCTATATTATTTTTCACTATATGATATTTTAATAAACTAGTGCTTTATTGCAATGGTGAATGTATAGGCTCCCGCTTCCACTTATTTGTCCTAAATCCTCTCCTCAAAGTCAATGTGTATAGTCCTCCCTGGTCTTTATTACCTGATGGCTATTTAATAAACCACAACAATCTCTGATATTGAAACCTCTGAAAGCACTTAGTTTGCCTGCATTTGTCCTTTTTTAAGCCAGGTCTGCCAGAAGAGTGGTTTGTAGTCCGAGTGTGTAAGGCATAAGCAGAAGTTCTGCTGTGTGGTTATTTATACATTTCACAGCAGTCTTATAGGAGTGTTGCTACCTTCACCATTCCTGTCTTGGATAAGTATTTGCAAGCTGTTTACCTCCCAGTTTAAAGCACTATGGTACAGGATTTATTTGCTGGGTTCATTCCTTTTCCTTATCTGTTCCATACAGTTGCAGTACAAAGCTAGCCTGTCATTCACATCCTATGGATAAGCCTACATTTCAGTGACAGGGAATGTGAGATGATTAAATAAGGCTTTTAAAAATTTTAAAATTAAATTGCTAAATTTTGTCATTTTTCAGGATGAAAAACATTGCATGAACATAAATTTACAGTCAGTAAAGTGCCACTGTCAATTAAAAATGCTACCATTCTTGTTTTCCTAAAGAGTCTGTTTAAGTACCTAGAGTTGCTGTAAACCAGGGGTCCTCAAACTTTTTAACCAGGGGGCCGGCGCGCGGATGCAGTGGCAGGCAGCCATCTGCGGCTGCTTGGTTTCCCCCAAAACGCCCGGCGGGGTGGGGGGGGGGTGGGGGGGGGGCAGCGGGGGGTCTGTAAATACCGGGGGCCGGATTGAGGAGCCTGGGGGGCCGTATCCGGCCCCCGGGCTGTAGTTTGAGGACCCCTGCTGTAAACCAAACCAAACCAAACCAAACCAAACATGTTCTTATGTAAACCACTTACTTTATGAGTTGACATGGACTCTGTATAAAGTCTGTAAGTAACAAAACATGGTTTCAGTTTGTAAAATACAAACAACAAGGACTTTGCTAATGTGAATGTACCTAACCATATTTCATCTTACAACTTATGGTCCTGCAATAGCAAGAGGCAACGTACTCCAGGACTCAGATATCATTGCTGTAAGCCAGGGAGTATTCTTTTGTCTCCAAATGTTCATCCACAGACTCTGAAGATGTGAAAAAGCTCAGCTCTTTGTAAAAACTGTCAGCTTCATAAATAGGAATAGATTTGTTCTTCAAGACCAGAGCATTTACCTCTTCCTCATCAGGAAGAATAAATAGTTGGCACCTCCTTCAGAAAAGGGAAGAAGCCTCATGTTCACAGGCCTTGGTCCTCATGGAAGACTTGTATCACACTAATACCTGCTGGAGAGGCAGCAAAGCAAGCATGAGTGATCCAGGAGATTTCTGGAGTGCTTTATAACAACTTGATGACAGATTTAACCAAGGAGCCAAAGAGTTCCTGTCTTTGTGAAGATCTCCATTCTGCTGAATCTCATACTTACAAACAAGGAAGGACTGGTCAAGGATGTCAAGGTCAAGGTCAACCATGGCTGCAGTGACAATCAGATGCTGAAGTTCAGGATCCTGAGAGGAGGAGAAAAAGTAAAAACCAGGATTAAACCCCTATACTTTAGGAGCACCAAATTTTTCCTGTTCAGGGACCTGCTTGGAAGAATCCTATGGAAAACAGTCTTGGACAGAAGGATCCAGGAGACCTGGCTGATTTCGAAGGTGATCCATCCCAAAGATCAAGAATGGTCTTCTCCTGACAAGCTGGAAGTCAAGAAGGAGGCCTACATGGGTAATAAAGTTGCTCCTGACAAAACTCAGACATTAAAAAGCAGTGCATAAGAGCTAGAAGTAGAGTCAAGCGTCCCAGGAGGAATTCAGATACGCACTCTAAGCATGCAGGGATGGGGTTAGGAAAGCCAAAGTCCACTTGGAGTTGAATCTGGTGAATAAATTGAAGGCTAACAAGAAAGACTTTTATGGGTATATCACCAAAAAGAAGAATAGGAAAACAGTGGGCCCATTGGTGAGTGAATGGGGCAGGGAACCTCGTGACAAAGGAGATGGGAAAACCAACATACTTTGTGCTTTCTTTGCTTTAGTTTTTACTGGTAAGACTTGCTCTCAGGAATACAAGGCCACAGAGACCAGTGGGAAAGTCCAGAGAAAGGAATACTTAGCTTAGTGGAGAAGAACCAGATTAGGGAGCACTTAGATTGTACACACACAAGTCCATGGACCCTGATGTGATGTACCAACAAGTGCTGAGGGGGTTGGCTTGTACCATGGTAAGACATATCTGGATGTAGTTCTGGGCAACCTGCTGACCTTGCTCTGTGCCTGTGTTAAGTATGCAATACTCAGGTGTTTTGGGTGCAGTCTAACAGTGAGTGAGTATTTTGGAGGATCAATTGTTCATCAAAAAAATCATAAGTTTTTCATAGACTCATAGAATGGTTAGGGTTGGAAGGGACCTTAAAGATTATCTAGTTCCAACCCCCCTGCCATGGGCAGGGGCACCTTCCACTAGACCAGGTTGCTCAAAGCCCCATCCAACCTGGCACTGAACACTGCAGGGATGGGGCATCCACAGCTTCTCTGGGCAACCTGTTCCAGTGCCTCACCATTCTTATAATGAAGAATTCCTTCCTTGCATCTAAATTAGATCTACCTTCTTTCACTTTAAAGCCATTACCCCTTGTCCTGTCACTACATGCCCTTGTAAAAAAGCCAAAACATTTTGAAGAGTTTCTTCTTTTTCCCGTTATTGGCTGATCAAATGATCAAATAAGTTGACCAGCTGATCAAGTAGACATATGAAATTTTTCTTTAAATTATTCATCAATCTGTTTTAAATTTTTCTTTCTGTCCATTCTAATTATATGTATAGTAGTTTCATACTCTTCCAGAAATATTGAAATGTGTGCTTAATGATATTCCAAAAGCAGCTGTATGATTTAGCAATATTCTATTTGATTTCATGAAAAGTATCTTAAATGCTTAAAAATATAAGCTAACATGTGCAATGCTGTGCTTAATAAAGGTCTTTTTCCTTCTCTAATTAGAGTTGATTAGTGGTATTTCAACTAGATCCAGATGTAACTTCACTGAGTTGGTCTTTCTAACTCAGATGAACATGGAAAAGCAGCACCATGGCAGAACACCGGGCTCTGAAATTTGTACTTATAACACTTTATTTCCATTTTACATGTCATTGTGGCCAGCCTGTGTCATATTATTGTTCAAGCTTGCTTCATAAGAACTGTAAGACAGGAACCACATTTTACAGTGGTCTTTGAAACATTGTGACTTTCAAGGTAATTTTTTCTTGTTATTGGAAGAGTGCAAAAGAAAAGCTCTTCACTTGCTGTATAGAGGGTAAGCATAGACATGACATTTTCCACTCCTCCATGTACAATTACTGGACATTCTCTTTAATCAACACCAGAGGAAACCCATCAAAGCTTGCTTAATTAATTAATGCTTTTAAATTGCACAAAATTTTATGTAGTATCATACTTGCACGGTATAGCATCTGTTCTATTTTACATGTGATAGCCCTTGAGCCATTGCTATCTGCACAGAAACAATACATGTTAATAGTGCTGGTTGATGGGCATTATGTTAGGTAATATGTTCAATGGGCCACAAATTAATTTCCATGGAAAAACATGGATATCAGAAGAATAGATTTTTTAACTAGTTATGCTAAAGGTACCATCTAAAATGTGGACAATTAAAGTAGCATAAGCATGTTCTAAAATTTTCCTATAATAGGATGCTTACCAAACATTAATCGATGTCTAATGTTTTTAGCACTGTAAAGTTTATTTACCACTGATTATTATACCTGACTAATAACACACATTCAAATATGGTAATAGTGCCTGTGTGATGCCTTTCTGTATGTTTTTTCAGGCTTTTTAGGAAGGATGACCTTTTCATTATAGGTACAGGTGTCTAGTTCAGTCAAGTTGGGGCAGGACAGGACACAGGACTCTTGAGATTGTGTTGTTGCAGATGTATGCAGTAGCAGCATTCTCAAGACTTTTAGCTAAAATGCAGTATCATTCTCTAGTAAACCAGTCAATGAAGTGCCTTCTGTTATACATCATGGGAGCTAATATGTATTTGCATACTATTGTAACAAAATTTTAGGAGAGATTATTAATGCTGATGGCTCTCAATTAAGGGATTTCTGTTCTGCTGCACATTTCCTGCTCTTTCATATAGAACTGAAAGAAACTGAAGGCAGCAGACTGAAGTTTCTATGGTATTAGCATCACAGTTTTGACTGTAATAGAGTTGATTTTCTTCTCAGTAGCTGGTACAGTGCTGTATTTTGGGTTTAGTATGAGAATAATGTTGATAAAACACTGATGTGAGTGTTGTTGCTAAGTAATACTTACTCTAAATCAAGGACTTTTCAGTTTCCCATGCTCTGCCAGTGAGCAGATGCACAAGGAGCCAGGAGGGAGCAGAGCCAGGACAGCTGACCCCAACTAGCCAAAGTTCCATACTATAGAGCATCATGCTCAGTATATATACAGGGGGAGGCTGGCTGGGAGCTGCAGATTGCTGCTCAGGGACTGGCTGGGCATCGGTCAGTGGGTGGTGAGCAACTGTATTTTGCATCTTTTGGGGTTTTTCCCCTTTGGGTTTTATTCCTCTCGCCTCTCTCCTTTCCATTACAATTGTTGTTGTTATTATTTTTATATTTTACTTCAGTCATTAAATTGATCTTATCTCAACCCTTGAGGTTTACCTTTTCCCCCTGATCCTCCTCCCCATCCCACTGCAGGGGGTGGGGGGAGTGAGCGAGCAGCTGGGCGGTAACTTAGTTGCTGGCTGGGGTTAAACCATAACAATCAGTTAAGTTGGAAAGTGTTGAGCAGTGTCAATAAATGACACTTCGTTTAAACAAAATGTAGTACTGGGCTGTAGGAAGTAATTTATCTTAATATGCCAAGAAAAAGAAATTCATGCTTTTCCAAAACCTAATTCCAAAAACATATGCTTTATATGTTTATAATGATGTTTTGGTTGAGTATCCTTCTCATAAAAGTAGTATTTTTGCCTATTTAAGGGTCTTATGGTACTACTGAATTGCATGAACTGTGACCACAAGTATTTATACGAGTAACTAACATTACATTTGGCTTATACAGAAAATTAGTCCTCAGGTTGCCCGAACACAGCTAGAAAAAAGAGCAAAGGGGCTGGCAAGACCCCCTTGGTTCTTACTTTGCACTTCCAGGCCATTGTTCCAGATAAGAAGGCGGTGCCATGGAGTTACTATTTCCCACCCGTCAGGAAATGCAGGAGGAGACAAGAAGCCACAGAAGGCCACAGCTGACCAGCTGAGGACATCGGCTAGTTCTTCTCCAGGTGCATGGTCTGCAAAGCCTGTGCCATCCCAGTATCAGCCTAACCTCTGTTATTTTTCTATGCTTATAAAAGAAGTTTGCAAAGCAGAGCTCATGGCTAGGTTGCAGTTCCTGAAGCCTGTGTATGGACTTTACAGAGGAACTTTGATTTGCTGCATTTGATAGGTGTTGAATTTCATTTCAATCTTGTTGGGCAGCTTTCAGCGAGATACCTCTCCACTGGGGATCCCCCATCAACAGAGCCCCCAAGGCCCCAGTGTGGGTCTGGAAATAATGAATCCATGCAGTGGCAGGCTGCCCTGCAGCAAGTCACCTGTTGCATCACTGATGTCAAGACTTCTTTTCTTTCAAAAAGAGTTCAAGGGAAGACTCTGTTATAAGCTTGTCTGCTTTTTTTATTTCCTGGCTAGCAGTCTGAAGCAGTAGGCTCTGCTCAGAACAATTTTCATAGAGGCTGAAGCTGCTGTTAATAGCACTTGAATTCTTAGCAGCATATTAAACAATTATTGAAGAGATTGTACCTCTCTTCCTTCCAAGTCTCTTTCCAAGGCAGATAATACATTTATTTGTTCAACAATATGCTAGGGAAGTCACTGGTACTCATTTTGGAAAATCTCATGAAGTATCTTACTCTTTCCGTTTTGTACTTGGAAATTGCCTATGGTGTTAATTTATGATATAGATAATATACTATGCCTCTCAAATTAAATGCAAAAAGAAAGTATCCATAACAGAAATGCAATTTTTGTAATGCTCAGTACAGTGAAAGCCAGCCCTTTTCCCTAGGTGAGAGGAAAAAAAAAAAAAAATAGGTTGCTTGTGCCCAAGGCAGTCCAGATGGAATCCCAGTAGGCAGCACACTAGTGTAAATTTTATTTATTTCAGGCAATGTGTGCTTCACATTTCTGTTATTTTTCTTTGCTTTCCTAACTATGGCATGCTAATACTCAATTACAAAGTCTTCAGGGATTTTTTTAATTTCCAGTGTGCTTTGTCATAAAGAGCTTCTACATTTCCCTTGTACTAAATATATGTTTACTTTATGACAAGACTGGTTTCAAACCACTGCACAATGCTTTTGTGTTCCTCTATGCTTCAATACAGTTGAAATACTACATATTATGCCAAATAAAATACCTCAGGTAGCAAACCATCTTATCTTGTTACATTCTTTAAAGTAATTTATGTACGCTCTGCTGTAACAACTTTCTGGAGCTCAAAATATAAATCTAGGTTGTCATGGATACACGCATGAGAAGGCTTTCTTTATAAATATATTATGAGTCTGACAATTTATTTTTAGTACATAAAAGTAGAATTTATTTTTTTTTAAAGATGTAATATATAACTGGGGTCATTATTGGTTGCTCTGATTGCACTTAGATACAATTTCTTTTTCTTCCTGTTCATCATCTCAAAATACTTTTAAACATTGAAGTTTATGTGGATGTCAAAATGGCTGATGAGAGCCCTGGGCTTTTCTCTCACCTGTTTGGCTCCCTTATTTGTACCAAGTGTGCCTGAAGTGGAATTTGTATATTGCTTACTACCAAGTCAGAAAGTTAGGCTTTTTTATCTAGCACAGGGTCCAGCAGTGCTTTCAGGTCTGAAGATATTTCAGCTGGCATTTTTCTCTCCCAGCAGTTAAACTGGATACAGTAATTATAAGATGTAGCTGGATAAGCTAAATAATTCATGGAACTTTCGAGTCAGTACATATGTTATATTTTGCTTCCCCTTCTCTGCTACATCAGTAGTGCAAGAGGCAATGCCCTAACACGTGGGTTTCTGTTACTGGTGATTATAAAACAGAAATTTAGAAGCCCGTAATAAAAAAAAAAAAATAATTAGGAAAATAGATTTCTGAGAATAATTCACAGTAATAAAATAAAAGTATACTAAGAAAAATATGCTTTTAACAATTTTGATCTTTAGATTTTTACAGAACACCAAACAGAGGAGAAACTAGTTTAGAGCTCTCAAACTGGGTGTGTCTTGTTATAAAGTAAACCAAAATAAAATGAAGTAAATCCTTAAAGAGGATAAATGGAGGATTTCATATTATAAGCACAAAATGTTAACAATTATGTAGAAAATCACATTTCTTCCAAGAGTACATAAATATTAATCTCCTGCTTGTTGCATGAACAGTAGTGGAAAACTAGATTGTATTTAGAATTTGTGCAGTTCTTGTCATGGAAACGTTATCATGGAAAATCTGTGAAAAATTCCACATATGAAAATATACTCCCAAGAGCTGACTTGTTTGGAGTTTGTATCAAACATCAAACAGTTTTGAAAAACAGACCTCAGAGATGTTGATCCAAATACTTGTATAGATGTTCATTGTTATTTTCCAGAAGGCATTTCTCCCAAGAATTTCTAATTTGCTTATGTTTGTCCAGCTTCAATAGTCAGTTTTGAGTTTTTTCCTCTCTGAATTTGCTTAACAGCTGTAGTACAGTGATACATAAATCATATCCATAGATGCTCTTTTCCATTAAGAATCAGGAAGTCTTTTTTATGAGTCTGAAAAATAATTCATGACTTGTGTTCTAAATATAACAGATACTTTATACATAACACAATAGAGGTATAAAGTGTAGTGCCAACAAACCAGGAAGAATCTGCTTGCCTCCCAGGACTAAGGCATTAATCACAAAGCCAAAATATCTGACAGTGTATTAAGAAAGTGCTAAAAATGTGAAAGAGAGGGTGAAATCAGTCCTGGAGAAAATCTGTCATTTGTTAAAGCTGCCAGCATCACCATTGTTTGATGAAATATAACATGGGATTACTACATTAGGAAATTGCTGTCTCTCAAATTTATTTTCGATTTCTAGTGGTAGAGAAAGGGCCTAAAATACAATATACAGGTACTATGTTTGCTTGTGATTTGAAAATGTTACTAATAAGGATTCCTAAGTAGGTGTAGAATTAGTAAGTTGTACAAATCATGGAACTGAAATAACAGAGTGTTTTAAAAATAACTAATATGCTATGCCTGTTGGATGTTACAGGACAGTTTACAATGAGGACATTAACCTGACAAAGACTGCTTCAAAAAAAGCTCCTCCAGAAAAGCTTTCCAGCAGCTTTATATTGTCAGTGGGGGCTGTCCATTTAGTCTTGGTATGAGTGGCTAGAGTTTTGTAGTAGTGATAGGGGAGCCAGAGCACAGTACAGTGTTAGAAAATGCATATTTAAAGGCTATTGCAGAGACCAGTTGCATAACTGTGTGACATTTACTCTTTCCTTTTCTTCTGCTCGGTTTTCCTGCTCCTGTGGATTCTGCTGTTGCTCTGTCTGAATAGTTACGTGTATTTTCTTTGGAGATGTGGAAAAGTATGGGCAGCTTGTCTCCTTAAATAAACAAGTAGTTCATCTGTCATGAGTAGTACTACAGTTGTCCTCTACCAAAAAAAGATAGGTTCCTCTGCAGTGCAGTTTTATAGTCCAAATCCACTCTGCTGTCTGGTTTGAGAGTGTAGAACTGCATGAATAGTGTTGATACTTAGTACGGAGGTTCACAAATACTTAAAACACTACATCCCCCACTCCACGCCACCCCCTAAAGTAATACGGTTTGGACAGGCATTTTTGGAGTATAAGTGATGGATTTTCAAATGGACTCATTTAATTAACATATAAACTGTGAAACAGATGTGTTGCAATGGAAAAATAATAATGAGGATTTAGTTTCTGATTTCCTGATTTCTGTGGTTTCTTTTAAGCAAGGAACTAAACTGTGCTTTTACATTCAAGCAGGAAAAGGGTTTAAATCCTGTAACAACAACAACAACAAAAGCAACTTAAAAAAGGTAAGCAGGGTTTTTTTTCTATCTTTCCGAGGAAAAAAACAACTGGAAAATATTTCCTCCTGATGAGCAGTTTTCCTCAGTAATTTCCCAGGTATCTACAATCCTAGAACTTCAGAGATACATCATTTATATCAGATATCAAACTCCAGTAAAAAACTAGTTATAAAATAAGACAGTATGAGAGAATGACATGTTTAATGGTGATATATGTGCTTGATAGGTTTGAGTTTTCTGTCAGAACTAGAAGGATTTTTAGTAAGTCAGTGCAGACCATTTCTCTAATTTCTACAAGCGTCTACCTTGGTGCCTTCAAACAGCATCCCCAGGAAGTGGTTAAGCAAGTGCAAGCTGAGACTACAGCTTATTTGATACAATTGATGTTCTTTTTACTGTTGCCATCATCTGGCACTTTTTGTGTCACCCATCTGTTGTATCTGGGTAGGAAACTAGATTACTGTCTCTGGAGGGCACTACCTACTTTTCCTACAGCTTTGATCAGTGATCATTCTAAAAAACCCCAAGCTTTGATTTTGTCCCCAATGTGCCACTGAATGCAAATACATAATAAATGCAAGAGACACTGTGGAAAACATCTATATTGCACCATCTAGAGTTTGTCACTGTCCAGGTGGGCTTATAATTGTCACAGTGAAAATGTAAGTGTAAAATTGCAGGTGTTTGTGAGCCCAGGATATAACAAGAATGTCTGTGGACTTGGTTTGTGACTTTAAAAATAAATCAGAACAAAACCTGCAAAATGCTAAAAATAGGCTTGATTAAGATGGTCAGTTTGAAAATGTATTTTAAAGTAGACCTCAGGAGTTAGTTATATGTATTTGAAAAGCAAAGTGTGGCTTTGAATTTCGTAGCACAACTTGTTCCAGATTTTGCCACTCCCCTTTTGTTTAACTTCATGAAGATCCCAATCTCACACTTTTCCTTGTGTTATTCCTTAAAAGAAAAACACAAATTGCACAAGAGATGCAGAGGATCAGCAGCTCTGTAAGTTGTCTTACCACTGCCTGCTAGAAAACATTGCTGCTCAGAATGTGAGGGAAAAATACGACACTTGTGCAAGTTCTATTTTCCAGTGAGTCTGAAACTTAACGTGAAGCATTTCCTAATAAATGTTCAAGTATACAGTTAGTTAATTTGTAGCAGCTATGTAATAAGCATAATTTTAGCTCTTTTCCAAGGACTTTCTGCTGTTCATTGCTAGCACTACACCTGTATGTGTTAAACTGATGTGACAGCCTTCCTGTAGCTGCTTCTGTGGTGCTGCCTGATGTGTCTGTCTGTTCTGGGCCATCAGTCATTGAGGTCTTCCCTCATGGGTGTGAGGGTGCTCCACTATAGTCTTTCCACTTACGGTGACAGAACTATTCACTGGCAGACACCCTTCACCATAAGCACTTGGTGGCCAGATTAGTTCCTCAAACCAATATGAATACTGGTACACAGCTAACTAAGCACCTGGGGAAAGTACTAAAGGCAGTGCAGGATTAGCTGTCTGCACTAGTGCATGCTGAAGATGATGAAAAATTCTCAGGAAAGAAGCAGGTCAGTAATGAAACACCAAATATGCTCAACCCTGCAAGTCTGAGCCAAGTGGTTGCAGGAGGCTGAATCATCAGGGATCGTGTGTGCTTTAGGGTACAGCCTTTGCCTTCGGGAGGACGGTAAAGTTGGTGTGTGGGATGCATGCAGATATGCAGTACATGTGGAAAATATAATTTGATTTTCTTTGTTCTTTATAACCTCATAGCAGAAGGCAATAGAGATGTTTGTAACTCTTTGACACTTTCAAAGGATGCTAAACTACTTTCCAGTTCTGGAGGACTGGGAGCTGAGAAGATGGTCTTGTCACACACTGCACCTGTCTGCAGCAAATGAAGAGAATTGCCCTCTTGCAAGACAGCTGGTGTGTAGGGTCTTTGTTGAAATGCTTAAAAGTCAGGGTGAATTGCTCCCTTTCTTGAGGTTTCATTTTTTCCCCTGCATTTTATTTACCAAGATAATCAACACTAGAAAATGTTTCCCATTTATCTATAGGAAAATATTACACCAACATAACTCAGTGAAGTTGATATGTGAGCTGGAAGTGATAGAGAAAATGAAGTTACAGGTCAAAGCTGAGAAAGCATTAACACAAAGTTAAACAGCACACATAGGAACATGATGGCCAAGATGGAGAAACTTTTAGCATGAAGAGAAGTCTGAATGTTTGAGCAGCCTAATTTCTGTTGTATGCTGTAGAGGTTACAGAACTAACAACTTGCCTACATTTGAAAGTCAATTTAAATTAAGATAGATTGTAATTTAAAATGCAGTATTTGTTTCTAAGTAACAATCAACCATGGACATTTCTAGTCCTAAAATAAAAGTGTAATATGCCTATGTATTTTAATTCCTTTCAAAGATAAACTCTAAAAGGCTGCAAACTGCAATTAAAGAGGAATGTGTGGTGAAATAACACCATTCAAGGCTACAGCTTCAGTAGTTAGGTGTAGGTAGGCAGAGAGGAACTGAAAGTAAAATGGTGCAAATTATCAGCGCTTTCTGCCAGTAGCTGCAGAAGTGAAACCACAAATAATGGTGAAGTCTGCTTGTGACAACCTCAAACTTCCATTTTCTGTGTGTATAGTCTGACCTTGAGCCTGCACCTCCACGTGCTTGTTTTGGGGAACAATCTAACAGGGTCTCTAAGAAAATACCTCTGACAAGGGAGCATTGGGTATGCCTGCACTGCCCTGATCACCTGCCGTCTCACAAGTCCACTTCCCCTGGCTCTCCTGCTGTGTGCTGTGGTACCCGCAAGACGTCTTGCAGCAGCCCAGCTAGGTGCTTTGCCGGGCAAAAGCCGGATGCAGATCAGTTAAAGTTGACCTCAAGGTGGTAATGAGGATGTGAATAAAATAATTGAATCGTATTTGATATTCATCACACACCTGTAAAATAGGAATATTTTATTCTGGCTTTTCAGTCAGTTGCCAAAAGCCATAATTTATAGCTACGCACAATACCATTTATGTTTGTGCTTGAAATATCTACAGAATTGTCTGCATCTAGTACAAAGTATTTAATAAACATTTAGTAAGTATATAGACTTTACATTAATATATGTGACTGTGTCTGGGGCAGAGGGAGTAATGGATATGAGCACGTGCAGAAGACCTGTGAAATACCTCAGCAAAGGTAACAGCAGAGAAAGCTAATCAGGCATGCTGTGAATAGGCAACATGCGAGAACAGTAGTGAAATTTTATGAATTATCAGTTGAGTTAAGCTTCAAGAGAACCTGGTCCATTAAGATGTTACAGCACAAAATTAAGCATAGTTTATCCAAACTTTATACTTACCTTTCTATTCTCTGATTTTTGCAAGAAATGACACAAAAGGAAGGCAAATAAATTAAAATATGAGTGTGTTGAAAAAAACCTATTACTGTCATACATACAGGCTTCTCTTCATTGACGTACTGTTCAGTATTGTTTAGCTTACAGACCTGCAAAGTGACTGAGTAGTAAGAGGACCAATTTCTTGACTATACCTGTTACATGCTTAGTTAGTTAGCTGACTTCTAAATGAAAGCTTCTGAAGTACTTCTTTTTCTATTGCCATCCTGCCATTTCCTCTACAAACCTAGGAAAGAGCCAAAGTGTGTCATGAAGAACTACCACCTCTGCTTCACCGTGCCTCTGTAGTACTCCCATGACGAACACTCCCAGCAAAGGGGCACAAGGGTAGCTCTATTTTCTCTGCTATTTGCTACCCCACTGCGCAGTGCAAGCCCTTGGGGAAGCAGGAAAGGTGCTCCAAGAGCAGGGAAGCCTTGGCAAAGTGACTCTATAGCTGCACCATGTAGATGTATCTTTCTTCTCACATCTGTTGATGTAGATGGCAAATACAGGTGTGGTATTACATGAAAACTCTCTTGCCACTGCCTGATGTTTGTCCCCAGTTATGTGGCAGCCAGACAGAAGAGGTTGCTTTCTACCAGGCTGACCAATACAACTTTCTGGTTTCCTTGTCCTGCCCTTTCTGCTTTTCATTTACACAGTGTCTCTTACTTCATAAAGGAGTTGTTAATGAGGCAGGATAGGAGAGGAGTGCCTAGGTTTGTAGTCCATAACACCTTTCTGTTAAATGTTTGCTCTCAGGTTGAAAATGTTGGACATTTCTTGTGTGCTGAGAGTGGTCTTTATGTTAATGGGCTTCTCAGCAATTTTTCATTCTGTAGCATTTCCAGAGGTATTAAATTTACTGTATCAGAGCTTTCTAAGTGTAGGATTATTATCACGTTAGATGGCAGGCATCTACAAAGAGGTGCTCTTAAAAATGCCTTCCATGAACAACAGGTTTAGGAAGAATGGAAACATCTCTGTATTGCAGGAAGTAGTGGAATTTGTCTTCTATTTGCCGTGCCTTCCTATGGTGCCAAAGGTGGTCCTTGGCAAGAGATGATGAACTAGATGTGAATACTGAAGGTACAGTAAGCATGCTTCAGGGATGAAGTGTTTTAATATGAAAATGGCAGCTTTGACTTTTAGCTCTAGCAAAGTAGGAATTTAAACCCTAGTGGGATTACTACGCCTTTGCATCTCCTAATGGGGCTCTCATTGTAGAATGGCTGAGCTGAGAACTTGCTTTTTCCAACAGAATAGAGTAAGAGATTCAAACTCTGGCTTTTTCACTGAAGTGATAAAAAGCCCCCAAACCCAAACAGAAACCATCTCCCTATCTTTCACTAACTCAAAAAGAGCTTTTCGGAATTTGCTTCTTTACTTCCTAACCCTTCACCATTCGTGCTTACCAAAAACTGGTGGAGGCTGCTGCCAAGACAAATCTTCTTGATTGATTTTTCTCAAATTTACCTCAAAAGCCTGAGAATCATGGCAGTAATGCTTATAGGTAAAAGACATACATTAAAGTTAAAATGATTTAAAGTGAAGACCAAGCAGGGATTAAATGATCTATCCAAAGGCACCTAAGGAATTCGTGGTGGAAGGTCCCATGTCATTGTCATGTCCTGTCTCTCAGAGCTTCTTGCTGCCACTGACAGAATATTCTTGCACTCTATTTCTGCAATACAAATGACTAGGCAAGGCACAAGGCCACGGAAAACAGGCCTGTGAAAGAAGACTGTATTAAACACTGCACCACATAACGGCTCTTGTCCCTAAGGTACTGTTTGCAGAAGAAGGCAATGATAGAACTCGTCTCAAAGACGGGAAGCTCTGTGGAAGCTAGAAGATACATTGGGCTCACTATTTTTAGTTTATTAAAGCTATCTGTTATGTTTCTTTATTGTCTTCAGCTCTCTAGCCTCCTCAGAGATTTGTTACTCCACTCATGGAAAAGAAGGGCAGCATGCTATGATTCCTCTGCCTTCTTTGTCCCTAGCACATAGGCTGAACAGTTTGGTTTATTGCAGATGCTTAATGCAAAACAGATGTGAAAGGGTCAAGGTGATGATGAGTCTGGTACCTTCCCAACAAACTCTTTTCTGACCTTCAAGGTTAAAGAAAAGTTATCAGCATGGGGAACAGGGGAAAGGTATGGTCTTGGGAGTGCTGGGAGTCCTTGTTTCTGATCCGTTTGATTCTTTTATTTTCTTTCTACTCTGAACCCCAAAAGCTTAATCATTGGATATTATTACCTTTATAACAGAGCAAAGTTACCATGCCACACACATTTTAAGGTTCATGCTGTTTAAAGTCAGGATTATTTTTTCCACCTATTTAATGTTGCTTTTTTAATGGAGCCTTAGAAAAGTAGTTTCAGAAAATCACATTTACTTGCTCATGTTCCGTTTCATTATCAACAGCAAGGGCTTTTCCCTCCTTTTATAAAACAAAGACATTCAGAGCTCAAGCAAGAAGGCATTTAAACATGTATCATTTAGCCTAACTGACCAGCCATGACCACAATTCAGCTGCACCAGTTTTGTCTCAAGGGCATGGTTCCTGGTGTTCTACCCATTCCGTTCCACAGACAACCTGTGTTCTGGTCTCTGCACCTTTGGAGTTTCTTAACTTTGCCATATACAATGGGGGTGGAACAGGTGAGAGAGCTCTTCTGGTGCATAGTCATCCTTGCACTATGTTCTGGGACATTATGTTCGGGGCAGAAGAATTTTTTATCCAACACTGAAGCTGAATAAGATCACTCATACAGGTTTTGAGAGGACACAGTGAGGAATAGCTGGCTGGCATGCATGTGTTCAAAACAAGCATAAAGGTACTGGGCTTCCACCTCAATGCACACGGGCTTCTTCTACGTGGAACCCAATATACAGGCTTTGGAGGTTATTTAGTTATGCACAAGGGCAAGATTTCCTTTGGAGAGGAAGACTGGGGTGTAAACACCAATCCTTTCCCTGCTTTACTGGGATAACTTCAGTGTTTTTAGGCTCCTCCGTTTACCTCACAGGATGTGATGGTATTGACTGAGGTATTGAGTTTCTCTGTCCTCCCCAGAGTTGTCTGTCCTTAAACAAAGCTTAAAAAGCAAACCAGAAGTGTTGTTTCATGTTGGAGAGTTTTAGACCTGTGACCCTACGGCAAACCATTATAGATGGCAGCAGGTAAACCAGGCAGGTTAGCATAGCCTCATGGAAAAAATATTCTTCATCTCTTTCCCCTCATTTGGAGAATTATTCAGCTTTTGCTGATGAATGTAAACACAATTATAAGAATAAATTATAAATAGAGGAGAAAAATATGTGCACTATGGGTATTAGAAGAAAATATGAAAATGGCAGATCAATGAAATCTAGCCAAGTAAATTGAATGTGTATTTTCTAATCGGAGCTGCGAGAAATTTAAACTTTACTGACAAGTGGCTGTTTTCCTCCTTCATCTGAGTAAAAACCAGTCATCACTGGCAAAATGAAAAATTCCTATTGCCTTTCAAGACATTTGCTTTTGCATTTTCCAGCTCTTCCCTCATGTAATCTTCATTGCCTCCAAAAAATAGTGGGGAAAAGGGATTTCCCCTTTAGCTGCAGAGCTGGCACGAAGAGTATCTTACCATTAGCTGGGAACACCAGTTAGTGCCCCAGATGGAACCATGCTCCCCTATACTTGAATTGCCACAGCACTGTTGCTTCATGTGTGTGCCTGTCTTTAACAGAATTATCCTGCACACAGATTTAATGTTAAAGTGAGCTGAATTTTGAATTTGTTTTGTTATCTCCTTTGGGGTTTATGGTTTTTTTCTTTCCCTTTCTGTTTTTCAGAATGTGGATGTTAACACTCACACTCACGGCACAGTTTCTAACTGCTGCTGCTTCCTACTAGGGCACCAATACTATGCCGGATCAATGAAACGATGCTTTCTAGGTCCATTATATCAGTAAATCAAGTGTGAATTAATTTTTTCCCCTCTCAGTCTTTGCTGTCTGAGCGTTGGCCCCTCCCCTCATGCCGGTCTCCCTCTCCTCGCAATGCTTTGGGGAAGAAAGTGCAAGTGCCCCTCCGCTTGCTTTATTTAAATTATCTCCTTTCTGCCCCGCTTTTCGCCCGGGGAAGCGGCGGAGCGCGGCGGATGGCTCAGCCTGCCTGGGAGCGCCGAGCCGGGCCGCTCTCTGAGGGCAGGCGGGAGAGCGCGGCAGCAGCCGCTCCCGCCGCAGCCTTTTTTTTTATGCGAGCTGCCCCTTTCCGCTCCGCCAGCGCAGCCTGCCCTGAGCGGCGGGCTGATCGCCTCCATCCCGCCGCATTTGGTATGCATGAGCACTGCCGTTCCCACGCAGGAGGCCGCTTTCTCCGGCAGGATCGGTGGCCGCAGCCGCACCGCCCGCCCAGCCCAGCCCCCTGCCCGCCTCGGGCGAGCCCTGCCCTGCGGCACCGCGGGCGCGGGCGGGATGCGCGTGGGGTGCCCGCGCCCCGGCGCGCGGCTTCCGCGGTAGGCGCTGTCAGGTCCGCGTCGCGTCGCCCGGTGGGATCTGTGGAGGGTCATGAATCAGACGGATGCTCCCCGGCCACTCAACTGGACCATCCGGAAGCTGTGCCATGCCGCCTTCCTCCCCTCCGTCAGACTTCTTAAGGTACGGTGACAGCCCGCGCTGGGAACCCGTGTCTGCCGCTCCGCACCTGCCCGGAGGACCGCAGGCGCTGTTGCTGGAAAGTTGATTCAGAAATAGTCCCAACTTTACTGTTAATTAGCTTCCCTGCTGCTTTTAAAACCCCTTGCGAGTACCTGCAGGTACCAAAATTACGTGTCTGTTCTCCACCCAGTTCGGCGTGTTTATCAGTCGAGGAGGGTCTGTAAGAGGGGTGGAAAGGGAGTAAGGGGTGGTGGACATCATCTGTGCTTCTGTTTGCCTTGCCGTAAAAAATCCAAGCCTTGAACTTCCAGGAATCAAGAAAAAGAGTCTGTTTCTAAGGTGTGTTCCTTTGTCAGCAGTCCTCTGCTACCCATTCTTTAGGGTTATCTAGTCCCTTGGAAACACCTGAAGGTCCAGTGCTAAGACCACCTTGTAAGTGGAGCAATATGTGAGTGGACAAAAATTGCCTCGGTTTGTTGAAAGCCGTGTGTAGGAATGGGGTCAGGGAAAGACTGGCAGTGCAGACAGAATCAGTGAAACTTTCTAATGATGATTTTTTGTTTAAACCAAGTGGCACAGTTGTGAAGGTGCTTTCCAAGGTGCGTCTAAGTGTGCTTTCCTAGGAGATAATTACTAATTATTTGGAAAAAAAAATATCATTTGGGATTATGGACAGTGGAGGGCTTTTAATCTCAGCACGCAAAGTACCACTATCATTGCCTATCCCACTGAAGCCATTTTAGAGGCATTTGTAACCGGAAAACAAAACATCTTCATTCAACTTCCTGATGAAAAAAGGATTACATTAAGCTGAAAAGTCTTCTTTGTTCTTGGAACTTCTTAATTAATTGGATTATACAATAAAAAATTAAACATACCGTCAGGTCCCTTTAGGCTTCTGCACCTGTAAGATGTTTTATAAAATGCTGATTATAAAATGACACTGATTATCTCGGTTCATGAGTAAGTTGGCTTTGATTTGAAATCAATATGCAGCCAGGTAAGCCATGGCTATTCTAACAGTGTATTAAAAGGTAATGTTTGATATAACCATTTGATTTTATGTGGGTAGCTCTGAAATTAGGTCAGTCCTTACTAATGCAACATATTTGAACAGTAGTGTAGTATATGGTAGTGCACTTAGCAGGCATATGTTGCACATACAGTTACTGTATATGTGATGTACAAGTGACCATACTGTGTATCAGAACAGGTATTTGTCACATCTGGGCAGGAGGGGTCTACGCTAGAAAAATATTTCTGTTTCCAAACCAGATGTATGGCTCCTGGGAGTTACATTGTGGGCAGCACCACAGAACAGAAGAAAGATCAAAATTAGATTGCTGAAAAATCAAAATACAATGAACAAAGCAAATCAGAGAGTGGTGCTGATTCTTTTGAAAAGTCTCTCCCCCCACCCCACCCCCCGCCCCGCCCCCGCCCAAAAGCACCCATTAGGATATCCATACTTCACAAGTCAGATACCTCTAGGAAAACGTAATTTTCCCAAGGTGTGAAAACTCAGATGTGGGGAATTTTATTATTATTCTCAATATCAGGAAGGAAAAAAAAAGTTTGCAATATGTCTTTTTTTGGCAGACAAATGTTGCCCCCTGTGTATGGTTTCTCTTCATTGCACGTTTTAAGGGTGAACATTACACTTAATTATTAAAAAAGCTGACTAAAATTTATTTTATGATGCTACAACTATAACGTTTTAGGGCTGGATAGGGAGTGGACCCTGCAGAGTTAATAAAAGCAGGGCAAATAACTAGAGATAAGCAACCTCGAAAGGCACGGAGGGGTGTGTGAGATGTGGGAGAGACCACAGCAAAGGAGGTGGGACTGGTACCTTCCTGAGCTGATGAGCAAAACTGGCTGATTGGAGAGGGAAATGCATATATCAGCATCTTCAAGACTCCCAATCAGCTTAAAATTTTGCTCATTTGTGTTTTATTATTTAACATACAATAAGCAAGTCACATCAAAGCAGGGCCCCATTGTCCTAATTCCCCAAAAGAAAATAGCCAACCTGAAGGAATTCTCCTGTCATAAAGAGCTGTTAAGGACAGTGTGTGATAACAGCAGCATTAAATTACCAGATAAGCAGTATATTTTCCTGTTTTTCTCAAGGAATTTTAAAAATTTCATTATACAGATTCACTCATTTGAAGGGTGTCTGTATTGTTTTGTCTTTCGTGTCTTTCTCAAAAAGACCCCCCCCCCTTTTTTTTTTTTTTTTTTTTATCCTGTAAGTGTAAGGTGCTCATGTAAATCCACAAACATTGGAAAGGCAAGTGCAATAATCTGAGCTCATTTTTTAATTGCCCAGTTTCCAAACAGATTAAGTAGTCTTAAGGTCTAATGCAATATTGTTTTTCAGTACACATCCAGTAGACCCTTTTGTCTACAGCCTTTCTCTGCAGAAAATGCCCTCAATAACAGCATAAACTTGGCAAAAGCTGATACGTTCTGGCATATTTTTATTATCATCTGCTTTATCCATGGTTGCCAAACTCTATTTCAATGTAACTGGCAAATTTATTTAGAGTAAGAGAATATAAAATATCAGTGTGTCTTTGTCGTCTCCATGCTTTGTTTTAGTCTGCCAGAACAAAACAACTAAATGATGTCAAGTTCAAGGATACACTTTTGCCTGCACTTCTGAGAGATAGCAGAGATTTCCTGCTTTACACATGAAAAAATCACAGTGGCATGGCCTGGACCTTGCTAGTAAACAGCATGAACTTTTCAATTCATTCCATGTCTTCTCAATGAGAAGTTTAAAATTCTTATCCTGTGGATATAATTTTAAGTGTAGCATCAATGCTTTCATACTGATGGATCTGAATAAACACTGGAATCTAGGACTGGAATAGAGGCTTCTTACTTTGTGTTACTCACTAACACTGTCTTGAAATTACTGCTTTTAAATAAAGAATAAAAGGTGTTATTCCACAGGTATGCTATGCTTTTATTCTCTTCTGTTGAAATCATGTGCAGTGCTCAGTTGCCTGAGCTGACATTTGATACGGCTTTGGCCACAGCAGCCTCATTTAATTTAGATAAACTAAGATCATTTGAAGATGCTGTCCAGCTTTGCTCCTTGTGTTTTTCTTCCAGGTGTGTGTTGCTGTTCTAACCCACTTCACTAATGCCCTCATGTTTAGGTATGGTTTCATAAGCCTGTTTTCTCGGTTTTTCATTTTCTAACAGGCACACAGATTACTAGGAGCTGTACTTGAAGTACAGATTGAAACAAATTATGGGGGAACATGTTTACAGTTTGTGTCATCAGTTTATCCTTCACTGCTTGAATTTTTTCCCCTAATAAATTTTTCTAGTAGCATGTTCCATGCTGGTACTTTTTGTAGTTGTTTCAGTATGGTAGTTGTTTCAAACACACACTAATGGAACATTTAATGTCTTCCCATCTGAGGTAAAAGGATTAAGAAGTGTCTTGAGCACACCTGCAGAGAGGGTGTCTTTGCGCCTAGAGGGGAACTGCCTTGTCCTGACACAGTTAGGTGAGTCTCCAGAGGTGACTATGGCAGTGACTTGTTCAATTTCTGTTTCTCTAATTGAACCCTGTTTTCTTTGTTCGGCCAAGGTTTTGTTGCCTTGATACTTTTTTGTTTCCTTTAAGGAAGGGTTAATCTTAGTGGCAAACAGTCCTGATCTACTTTGCACCATTGAGTGTGTAAGAGCTATTGTTCCAATTGCAGAAAGCTCTGGCAGTCGCACATCTCTTTGTTTTATGGTGGAAGAGAGTTTCTGAGTCTCCACATGCCAGAAGAAATTGCTTTCCAGGAAAGCAAGTCCAAATGGCAGGATTTAGAAAAAAACAGACATTTTAGAGCAATGTTGTATCTCTTAAAAAATTAATGAATGATCTCATGCTGAAGACTTCACTCAGAGGACCCAGTGCCCCAGGAGAGACTGCAGATGTTGCATTTCTGCTTGGGGCAGGTATGATACATGCCATGGGATCAAGGAACAAGCAATACACTAAAAAAAAACCCACCCTAAACTGAGAGGACAGAGAACACTGTCCAAAAATGAAAAGTCTATAATGCACAATAAGCTTAACACCACAGGTTTAGAGACATGCGTGTGTAGAAGTACCGTACTAAACATTTGGAATGCAACAAATTACCCAGCCTATATGTTCTTAATAAAACTACTGACTTTTTTTATCATGAATTTGAATTGTATGTCAGTAAGTAGACTTGGAAGGTACAAACTTTGGAAGGGCCAGAGGAAAGGAAACACAGTGAATCAGAAGAAATGCTGGAGAAAATGTTTTGGTTAATTTTTCCCAGCATACAGCTCAGTAAAAATGCCTGCTCAGCTCTGCCAAATGAATACAAAGAGTATTTATCTAACCTGTGCAGCAGCTCCAGGAACTGCTGGAAGCTTAAAGAGATAGATTTCTTACCAAATGAGGAACTTGATCTTATTTTTGTTAATTATTTTTATTTGATTTCCCTACCAAGAATGCATAACATAACCCAAGAGAAAACTAAAAAGCTAAAACATGGTTCATTAGGTTGAGATATGGTGTCTTTTAAGTGCTACAGTATATACGTATGAAATTCTGGCAGGGCTGAAATGTGCAGAATAGAAGTGTGGAAAATACTTCTTCTGCTACAGCAAGTTTGGTTACGTCCATAAAGAAGGTATCTACAGGAATAAAGACTGGGAAACACACAGCAGGCTTTATTAAGATACGTGCTGAAACACCACATTGTTCAACAGCTTAAATAGATAAAATGTCATTGCTATTTGATTACCAAATACAACTTTATTTCTGGAAACTTTTAAAAAATCTGATTTGGTAAACTGAATGAAAAATGTGTTTCTCCAGAAAGGTGGAAGAATGAAATGTGTTCTTTATAAAATAGCAAATATTTATGCTTCCAAACCCTCTACTGTGATAAAAAGTGACTGTAGGAGAGAAGAAAGCTGTGCCTTTCAGAGATGATTTTATTCCTCACGTAGATTTGGAAAAAAAAGGTTATTGGACTGATATAATAGTCCAGTAACTCAGGGAAGATACGGTTGATAAATAATTTTTTTAATTACTTTTAAGTGGATTTGTGTGCCATAATCATGAGATGGTAACGTTAGATTGTGTTGTGGTCTTCAGAAACAGTAATGTAAGCCTTTTGTGCTGTTTTATTCACTATCAATGAGAAAATGAGCAGAAACCTAGACACAAAGGGAGTAAAAATGTGTAGATTTTTTTCTCTTAGCTAGTCTTTTGATGTCTAATTGGCAGTGGGGTATTTTGGTTTATCACTGCTTAATAGTTAAGAATTAATTCTGATTATTATTTTAGTTAATTTAGCATACCCACCTTTCGAACTCCAACAAAATAAGAGGTGTGGTGGTTTGAACCCAGTCAGCAATTAAGTACCACACAGCAGCTCATTCATACACCCCCAAGTGGGATGAGTAGATGAATCAGGAAAAAGGTAAAACTCATGACTTGAGCTAAGAACAATTCCATAATTGAAATAAAATATAGTAATAATAATAACAACAATAACAACATTTGTAATGAAAACGGAAGAGAAGAAAAGAGAATAAAAACCCAAGGGAAAAAAACCCCAAGTGATGCACAACACAAGTGCTTACCACCCCTGACCGATGCCCAGCCAGTCCCTGAGCAGTGATCTGCAGCTCCCAGCCAACTCCCCACAGCTGATACACTGAGCAGGAGCTCTGTGGTACGGAATATCCCTGTGGCTAGTTGAGGTCAGCTGTCCTGGCTCTGCTCCTGCCTGGCTTCTTGTGCCCCTGCTCACGGGCAGCGCGTGGGAAACCGAAAGCTCCTTGATTTAGGGTAAGCACTACTTAGCAACAACTAAAAAACATCACTGTGTTATCCAACATTATTCTTACACCAAATCTAAAACATGGCACCGCACCAGCTACTAAGAAGAAAATTAACTCTTATCCCAGCCAAAACCAGGACAGTAGGCAGGTTTACTAAGTCTCGGTTGAAAAACAGAGATACTTGGAATAAATTCTAATGTATACTGTTACTGTTAGTGAGCTGGTGCACTAGATGTTTCTGAAAGTAATATGCACATTACCAGCAGTAAGATAAGTGTAGTTATTTACCTGTGCCTGCACTTGGCTGCTTACTGACTTAAATGTAGTAACGACCGAGCTACCACTATGCTTCCTTCAAGGATCTGATGCGTTCTGGGAAGTAATGGTAGTTCAGATCTTAGGATCAGACTTCTTAACACACAGGCATGTAGAAAATATCAGTCAATGTAACAATTTTCCTGTAAATTTGCTAATAGAAAAACTAGTCACACCTCTTGGTATAGTTGAATGCTGTACACCGTATGAAAGATAGGTGAGTTTTAAGAATGCGTATGTTTGATCAGGAAGAAATTATTCGATAAAAAACCTTCTGTTTTCCTGCCAGAAAGATCATAGTTGTATCTATTACAGTTCTAATAGGTGTTGCATGTCTTTTACTCTAATTCACAGATTTTTCTGGGTGCATTATTTGCCCATGAAAGCCCAAAAGCCATGTTACCAGCAGAGTGAAGATTCTGCTTTCTGTTGTGTGTTCTGCTCCTGTGCCATTATTTCCATCATTCAAGGATGGCAGAAAAGACACTTGGCTAGGGCATTGCTGTGTCTGTGCAGTCTGCTGCTTTATCATTAATAAACTGACTTAAACCCTAAATCAAGCAAGCAGTGGGTGTTGCAATGTGGCTTCACAGCACCTTTGCACAGGTATGCTTGCATTACTGCTGCTACACGGTTAGCTGCGCCTCTAGTATTTCACATTTTATTACAAAGTGATGGCAGCATGGTGGAGAAGTTTTACAGCTGAGGTTGAAAAATAACGTGTCTTTTAGGGGCTGCACGTTCCCCAAAGCTGCTTTATTTCTTGAAGTCCTGCTTCTGACCAATAGTGAGATGAGCTGATCCTTCTCACGTGGCAACTGTGGATGTTCATGTGTAAGGAATTTCTGACAGATTATGTCAATTCATTTCTTCTGGAAGGGAAGGAAGTGTGGAAGCTCATAATGTTTTTTCCTTTTTTATATACAGAAGTAGTCGCATTGTGTGGTTAAATCTTTGGTGCAGAGTACATTTTTTACATGTTGAAAGGTGAATCAGAGCTTGTTAGCAGTTTGCCTTATTGACTGAATCTTTTCCATGAGTATGACTCAGATTGGTGACGACTGACTTGGAAGTTGATATGGCAGCAAATCAGTTTCCACAAGAAGAAGTATTATCCCACTTAAGAAAAAAAAAAAAAAAAAAAAAAAGGAGAGATCAAAACAAAAAACCTGGCAGTAGAAGTCATGTTTCCATGGCATAGCCTACATGTAAAAGAGGTAGACACATCAGTGCCATTGTGAAGAAGGAGTCTGTAGTGTACTGATCTCACATAGAGGGAAAAATGGTTTTGACTTTCAGGTTGGAAAAGGCTGTGTGAATGCAAAACTTCTTCTTTTGAAGCAAAGAATTTTAGAAAAAACCTGGCGTATCTTTCTAGATATGGCACCACTTTGTGAGTGCTTTTTGAAAAGAAGTGATAGAGAAGGTAGTATTAAATTTTCAGAGTTGATGTAGCAGCTAAGGTACAAAAATACCTGGCTCTTTTAAAGTAAGAATTCTGCAGTGGCTACAGGTTTTTATCCTCTTGCATATCAGTATTATTTTGCAGTGCTTTCCCTAAATCCAGCTGTTTCGTTAGTGTCTCTGCCTTCATCTCAGAAAATACAGTGACTTTCTGCTGCCGTCTGTGTTGCATGGCCAGTGCACTACAGTGATAAAGGTCAGGTATCAGAGAAGTCATCTAGGGTTGTCCATGTTTTCTGCACACAGAAGGATTTGGCTCATGAATGATCTCTGCTTCCTGTGAGGCTCAGTCTTTTCAGATTTGAATATTTACAGGAGGTGGCAAGTGGCCTCAATTCCCACTCTGCAGTTGGCCTTTGCAAGAATTGATAATATATGAAACACTGCAATACACTTGCCTATCAGCAAGTAAATCCAAGTTCCCTAATTTGTGACTGCATGAAAGTTGCCTTATGCTCTTGTTCCCAGGGAAATTAAAAAAAAAAACAACAAACAAACCAACCAAAAAACCCCCAAACAAACAAAAAAAAACCCACCAGAAAAGAAAAAAATGTGGTTTTTTAATGTATATTAACAGAATAGAAAAAAAATTAAGGCTGGTTCTAAACAGACACTATTGTTTTACAAACAGTTGTAAAATGCTACTAAGTACGCAAGTCATACAAGCAAGAGGCTACAAATACAGTGCTACTTAATGTGTTAGTGGAATCCTGTATTAAGAGCATTTTAATGTTGTTCTGCAATACTGTTCCTTATGTTTGAAAGGGTGCCATGTGAAAAATTCAGGGCACAAGACCATAAAGTGAAGCTGAGTGGTTTTATTCCACCTGAATTGCTAACAAGACGATGCTACAGTGTAAAAGGAAATGCCCTTGGGGATCTCTGGAAATTTATGTCAAAGCTGGTAATAAAGCATGAAATAAAATCACTTCATCGAAAATATCTTCCATCCCCCAAATAATATGACACGAAATAGTCTGACAAAGTGTTTTTAGCAGTGTCAAGGAAGTTACGGGATTCTTATAATGTAATTAAAACAGTCATCACGCTGATTTTACATTAGTAAGAAGGTGATTGAGTGAAAACATTGTTTTTCAGTCGCCTTTGTCTTCACCTGTCATTGGTAGATACAGAGAGCAGATGTAGTAACCTACTGAGCCATCATAATTAAGAATTTAGGGAGGATGCACTGCATTGTTACAGAAGGATGACATTTTTTTAACTTCATGGTTTACTGAATCATCGATGGCATGCTGCTGCCAGGTCTGTTGTAATGCAATATCACACCTCAGTTTCCCAGTGTGATGGCTCAACGTGCAACTCTGCATACAATTAGAAAGAGAGACCAAAATTATTAACTGGATGTACTAATTGCAGGATACCCTGAGGACCTTCCAGACTGACTTTTCTACGATTGTATGTAGAATTCTCCACATTTTCTGAATCACAGAAGGCATTTGCCAAATACGTTTTTGTTCAACTTCTGGATTCAGTACTTCCAAGTTACTAGATGGTGTCTTATGCAGGAGGCTGTATTTGATGAACAGTTTGGTGTTGGTTTTTTTTTTTTTTGGCTGGCTGCAAATTCTCCGTTATCACATTAAAACTGTGAAGATCTGTATAACCTAGCCATAATACTACTGCTTTTCTCATTTTTTTCCCCTGTATTTCTGCCCACCTCCCTGCTGAACCTTTTCCTGAACTGCATCACTCAAAGCACTTTTCTGACATTTAGCTGCTCTAGCCTGTACTCACAGAAGTAATAGTGGTGCCAGGTTATGATGGCAATAAGGATAAGAGATAATTTGCTACATGTAGTCCAATGATGGAGCCATCCAAGGAAGAGGCCAGCTTCCTCTGCCTGAAGGATGGGTAGATAAGGCATCAAGATTGCTCAAAATGCTCAAGACAAACACAGCAGTAGTTAAAGGTATCGTTTTGTTTTTTGATGTGATGGCTGTAATTTTGTATTCTTTTTGATGTATCTGGTAGTGAAGTAATACGTGGAAGCCAAATACTTTTTAAAATTATTCAGTTCAAATCCAACTTCGTCTTAAAAAATATGATGCCATTCCATATTTTTTTTAGAGAGCCTACACTTACTTTCTTCTGTGGGAACAGGGTAAATTGGGTAACATCGTGAAGAGATCCCCAAAAGTAGCTTACTGTATCCTGTCACTAGCAGGACTACTTCAATATGCATCCTTTCTTACAGGTGTTTGTCTGTGTTCCTAAAGCCTAACCCTTGTATGCAATCTTTTACAGTGACACTATCTATGACATCAGAAATGTTTTCCAGTGGTGTCTGCCTGGATCTTTCTTGCTGCACTTAAAAGTCTACAATTTCTTGTTTTGACCACCATGAGCAGAGGGAACAGATGTAGCAGCCTTTTGTGCTTAAAGGTTACTGGTTTATGTTTGGAAATTGGCTAGTTTAATAGATCAACTCATGATAAACGGCTCTTTGTCATCTTCCAACATAGTTTATTAGATTATTTATTTCACTATTTCCTCCACAGAAGTTAGACAGAGATGCCCTTTCTGCTTGCTTTTCTCTGTCTTTCTCTAGTCTTCAGGTGTCTTACTGGAAAGGCCAGCAGGGTGTGAGGAATCCCTCCTCAGTCTTCCATGCTAATCATAGTTCTGTGAACAGGGGAAGGAAGAGCTGGTAAGGAAACAGAAGGTATTGCAACCTTCCTTCATTTCTGTCTCCTGAAGAGACTAAATAACATTCTGTTAAATTGCCTACAAAGTCCTTCTGATTTAACTGACTTTACCAGAACGTGAGGTGACTAACAACTATCAGTCTTCAGGGAGAGCTTTGGGAGGGCACAACCACTTTGTATTTGCACAGTAGAAATATTCTTTTTGTTTCTTTGCATAGTAATAAAACCAGTGCTTTTTAATGGTCACATTAGCAAAGAAATTTTAAAACTTCATGTAGGGGACAATCAGAAGCACAGTACTTATTAAGACACCGAACTTCAAGCATGTGTGCTACCTTTATTACATACAAATGAGGAAGTGTAATGTTTATGTACATTTCTCTGGAATAAAAAGGTGATTTTGATCCTTCTAACATAGATTTGGTGGGGAGGGGGAACAGGACAAAAAAGATGTTCAGAGATACCCTAGTGGGAAATTAAATGTCATCAGGTTATTTTATCTTGATGCATGCAATTATTTAAGAATAATTTAAAGATAAAGATCTGATCTATCAAGCTGAAAATACCCTGAGCAGTTTCTTATTAATGGTAACTGTGGGAGCTTTAGCTTATTCTAGAGGGGAATAGTCAATTGTTTAGAGGATTGCTTCCCCTTAGAAGCTGCTGATTGCTATTACTAACATCCAAGGATGAGATTTTTTCTTTTGGTTACTTTATTTCTTAAGTAGTTTCTTTAGTTCTTTATTTCTTAAGTAGTGCAAATTTACAGTTTTATTTAATGATCAAAAATTCTCAAGTGTTAACTAAAACATCCCATGATAAAATGGATGTCTGTAGAGTTAGAGCAAACGAGAACTACTTGTTCACTCAATATTGCAATCTACCAGGGATGTGACTACAATAGGAAGTCTTTAAGTACTGAAACTGAGCAAACTGTTCTTATCAAAATATCTGACAAACTCAGCATCTCAGTGCCATGACATGTGTTAGCACAGATAGTTCCCATTAATTTATTTTGGCCTCATCTGAAATCCAATTGAATCAATGGAGACACTTTCAACCATTTTTAGGGAGTGCGACCCTTATTTGCCAGATATCAGAGGTTGAAGCTTGAAGCAGAAACACTGCAGTAGTCCAAGATATGTATAATGTACATTACGTTCTTTTGATTCAAGACTGGGCATGTGTTCAGGTGTCTGTGCTGCAAATAGTTGTGTGCATAACTAATGCTGCAGATTTTTTCCATATCAAATCCCAAGTCTACTCTCCCCCCTTAAATGAGGTCAAAAAGCTGAAAGAAAGTACATAATATGATTAACTAAATACGAGTAGCTGCATAGAAGTATGTGGAACATTTAATAATTAAATTGATTAGCAGCATAGCATAGAGAAAAAGTATTTTTTTATTTTCTTTGAGTAATGAGGATATGCTCACTATCCATGGCAGTCCTGGCCCTTGTTTGCATTGATGCAACCACAAAATGACATTTTAATTAATAGTTAAACCACATTAACGGTGGAGTGTTTGCTCCTTGTGTTTTGGAATTGCATAGTGAACTTTAGCCCTTTTTGTGGAATACGCTTTATTTTAGTATCAATGTGATCACTTAATTATGACATTGCTTCAAGCCTTGATAACCGGATTCTTTGTGGCAGTCACCCCAACCCTAATTCTACACTTAGCACTTGCTAGTAAATGCTCATTTGAAAGGCAGAAGTCATTTCATGTGAGCAAGGATTTCTCCCCTTCAGTGGTTTAATCTTGGCTGGTGTGGAAGTTGGACCCCAGTTCTGGGACAAACCAAGATTAATAGTATAACACCATCTGAACTAACCTGGCATGTGTCTCTTCTCTCACAGCTTTTCTTTCTCATGCCAAAATGCTGTTGCATGCACTGGATGTGTATGTGTAGTCTAGAAAAAGGTCTCTTGCAGAAGGAAAATCCCAGTCTGGAAGCATCTACGAAGTATCATCATGGGTAAAACCAGCATTAGCATCCTTATAGTTGCTTTTTAATGCCTTATTTTTGTGTGCTCAGAATTAATATCCCTTGACTCTAGACTGATTTTTCAGAAACCGCAGACACAAAATTCTCTGGAAATAACAGTCCCAGTACAACCATAACAGCCTGTTATCTTGTTTCATGAAGCTGGACACTCAAAATTGTTAAGATGAGGGACTTATAATGTGTCTGTATCAAAATTTTATGTTTGAGGTCTCCCTAAGATACTCAGATTAGCTGTCATTGAAATACTCGCTTCTTGCTATGAGGGCCTTCAACTTTTCACTGGGAGGGCTCAGGCAGCATAACACAATGCACTTGTTTCAGTGCAAAAAAGAAAGATACAGTAAGGAATGAGATACCCATAATTAATTCAGGTAGTTGTTATGTGATCTGAATACTCTGTGAATACATAAATGCTAAAACAAATTATGCTTAAAGCAGCAATTATTATTAGATCTCATTTGTTTGGATTGTGTACATATTAGTAGATCTCTTCTCGTACTAGATTTTTCTCAAATTCCATTCATAAAAGTGGGTTATTTAAAAATAAATAACTGAAGTAGGTTAGCAACAGAAATATTAAGAAGATGTTATAAGTGAAATAAAGCAGATGAAAGTACAAAAGTTAACAGCAACACAATGTCTTCGGACACCATGCACAGGATAAAATACAAATGCATTTTAAAATGTCATATTACTAAGATCAGTTTGTTGCAGAAAGTTTATCTAACCAAGTTAATCCTTTCACTAGCTGCTGTTTGCTCTCTGCTTCCTGATTACATTCTGGAGATAGCAGATCAGTAGTCCCAGATATGAGCAAAAATTAGTTAGTTCATCCATGTATACTTGGAATCATAGAATATCTTGAGTTGGAAGGGACCCATAAGGATCATCAAGTCCAACTCCTTGCTGCTCACAGGACTACCTAAAACTAAGCCATATAACTAAGAGCACCATCCAGGCACTCCTTGAAGTCTGGCAGGTTTGGTGCCATGACCACTTCCCTGGGGAGCCTTTCCAGAGGCTGACCCCCTCTCAGTGAGGAACCTTTTCTTAATGTGCAGTCTGAACTCCCCTGATGTAGCTTAATTCCATTTCCTGGTGTCCTATTGCTGGTCAGCAGAGCGAGGAGATCAGCCCCCCCCCCCCCCCCCCCCCCCCCCCCCCCCCGCTGCCCCCCCTGAGGAAGCTGTAGACTGCCATGAGGTCACCCCTCAGCCTTCTCTGCTCCAAGCTGAACAAAGAAAGTGACCTCAGCCACTCCTTGTAACTCATGTCCTTGAGGCCATTCACCATCATGGCTGCCCCCCTCTGAACACGCTGTAATAGTCTGATGTCCTTCTTATATTGAGGCGTCCAAAACTGCACACAGTGCTCAAGGTGGGGCTGTGCCAGTGCAGTGTAGAGTGGGACGATCACCTCCCTTGACTGGCTAGCTATGCTGAGCTCGATGCACCCCAGGACATGGTTGGCCCTTCTGGCTGCCAGGGCACACTGTTGACTCATCAGACCTCTTTCCACTGGGCTGCTCTCCAGCCTGTCATCCCCCAGTTTGTATGTAATAACCAGGATTACCCGGTCCCAGGTACAGAATCCTGGATTTGCCATTGTTAAATTTCCTATCTTTGGTGACTGCCCAGCTCTCTAATCTATCCAGATACCTCTGTAAGGCCTCTCTACCCTTGAGGGGAGTCCACAGCTGTGGCTAGTTTAGTATCGTCAGCAGACTTACTTAATGTACATTTGACTCCTGCATCCAGGTCATTTATAAAAGTATGAAAACTTTACTTGACTTCCCATTTGCTATTTTAGGAAACTGGAGTTCATGGTGGACAGCAAGGCTGAACATGAGGCAGCAGCGTGCTCTTTCAGTAAAGAGGACCAGCTGTATCCTGCACTGTGTTAGGACTGTAGTCAGCAGGGTTCAAGGGAAGTGATCCTTCCCCTCTCTTTGTGAGGCCGCATCTGAGTACGGTGTCCAGTTCAGGGCTGCCTGGAACAGGAAGCATATGGACATATTAGAGTGAGAGTGGTGGAGGCCATTAAACTGTTTTGCACATGACATACAAGAGAGAGCTGGGTTTGTTTAACTGTAGGAAGGGAAGGTGGAGGGAAAATCCTGTTTCTGGCTTTCTAGATGTCAGGGTACAGAGGAGATAAAGCCAGAGGTTTTTCAGAGATGCAAAGTATCAGGATGAATAATGGAAACAAGTCATCATAAGGGTGTTTAAGCACTGAAACGTGTTGTCTGGAGAGGCTGTAGACTTGCTGTCCTTGGAGATGCTTAAAACTGAGCTGTATGGGAGTTGAGCAGCCTGATCTAACTGAAGCTGTGTGATGAACAGTGTTTCCCTGATCTGATATAGTTTGCAAAATGGAGCAAAGGCTGTTAATCTTCAAAGAAAATGCCCTTGGTTTTGCAGGCATCTCTTCTGGTTTAAATGTGGGTAGAGATATATTTTTATAAACACTTTCTTAAGCAGTGCAGAACAGCATTGCAACTGCTAGGCTGTTATCACAAGAGCTTCTTGAATTCAGGAGTTGTCATGTCTTCTGAAGTCGCTCTCAATGCTTGGTGGCAGTGGATATATCAAGGGTGAAAGCTGACAATTTTTTTATGCATTCTGTGGATGTGGAGCACAGTGGTTTCTAGGTACACATTGCAGTTATGTTCTGGAGTTGTTTTTGCTGTAGCAGCTTTGCAGTGGGATGTCTCACAAATTTGTTTGGATGGCTGATTGCTATCATGATTGTAGAAACTGATTTATAGCAACAGGCAGCTTTCAGGAAGTTCAGCCAGCCATTGTGTCTTCAGCATGGTAGTAGTTGAACTAGCAATTTATATCAGCTAAATGCTGTCAAGCTGTTTGTTATCTGTGACCTACTTCATTTCAAATTGAATATTGTTTATGCACAGTTATGCACAGTGGGGCTATAAGTCATTTCTTTGGCAGGACTTGTTTTGGTAAGGCTTTATTAATAAGGATGCGGTGGAGGAAGCATCCTGAAGGATCCTGAAGCAGGGTTTTGGCTTCAGTCTCTGGCTCTCTCTTTCCTAGAGAGAAGCTCAAGGATCCTGACTGTCAGGTTGTGCTGCTGCAGCCATGCCTGCAAGGGTGATAGGAAAATGGTGTGCAGGATGAGGAGGGACAAAGTGTCTGGGGTCTCATGTTATGGGTCACCTTTGGATGGATGATGGTGCTATCAACAGCAGAGGCAGTGGTGGATGTGGGGCATAACCAGGTAGAAACCAGGCTTTCTGGGCAGATGGAGAGGCCACAAAACTACAGGAGCACAGGCCTGATGGAGGCCCCAGCCTCTGGGACATTAGCTCTGATCATCTCAATTAGAAACGGCCGCAGCCGGCCCTAACCTACAGAGGGCTCACTGCTCCACACGGAGTTCGCAAAATTTCATGATTTGTGTAGTGAACCATGGCTATGGACACAAGGCCACAGTCCCCAGAGAACTGCTCCCAGGGCATTGTGTGAGGATTCGCAGACGGGGGTTACTGTGGTGGTGTTACAGAAGCTTGCAGGACTGTGACCTGCCTCTGTCAGAGCTGAACTGGAGTACAGGCAGCCAAACCCATAGGAGCTGGAAAAAAGAGGTTGCAGAGGAGGACTGCATAGAAAGATGGTTTCAGGCTTGTCAGGGCAAGCAGATCTCAATGCCTTGGACAAACCCTTGCACGAGCACGCAATAGCGATCCAAGAAGTTGGTTGGTTTTTTTTTTTTTGAGGAGGAAGGAAGAATAGAGCGCTGAGAGGGGCTGCGGAGGGCTTTCTAGTCTCATTTGAGTCAATGTGTCTGAGTGTTTGCTTCATAAAAGGACTTAAAGCAATCTAGTTAACTGAATGTTTCATTAATTCCCTGACATCTTTCCCTTTTTCTTTAAATAGGCATTTTAAACACCATTCTTTGTATGGGTTTATTGTACATGTACACTCAGTTGAAGCATATTTTGGAAAAAATATTTTTTAAATCTGAATTGTATTTTATGAAGAACGTTCACTTATGATAAATATAAAGGAGAATATTTTTTATGAATAATTATTCTCCCTTGCAGAGTGTACTGGTGTGACCCAGTTTTCAGGGTAAACCACTAAGCAGCCATTAGATTATGGCTTTTTGTTAAGAAGATGCACTGTAGTTGAAGCATTGATCAAGGTATTAATATGGAAAATTCAAGTGAAAATTTTTCTACTTTAGTGAAAATACAGATTCAGTATTTTCCCTGAACTCTCAATCTCACTGTTCCATTTTCAAAGGAAAACATGTATGATAGCTTTATGAAAAGATTAAGAATTTTTCCTTTTGGAATCATCTATTGGTATTAGGGCTCATACTTACCGATTGCTGTTGGTTTGTAGGGCAGGCCTTTTTTTTTAATTTCTGATTGTTACACATTCCATCACCTGAAGTAGTTTTCTCTTAAGCCAACTGTGTAGTAATAAACCAGTGCTGTGGAGGCATCACTCAACTCTAGCTGAGCTGAACATAATCGCATATATGCTCATACATCTCTTCATAGTCATGGTGCTAGCTATGGCATTGCACCTTAGAATGATTGTGGGTACAGTTTGAAGGAGGCTGCATGATGTAAGAAATCACAAGTGTAGATATTAGTCTTGTCTTATAAGGGTAGGGAAAACATAATCTGTATCCACCAATGGTACACTTGCACAGCAGAGGGAACAAGAAGTCTTCAGAAGTCTGTACTGAGATACTGAAACTCAAACCTTCTGACTCAGGATGGTTCCAGATGCTCTGGAAGAAATATGTCCCCTTCTTCTTCCTTTCCTCTTCCTAGGAATTCTCCAGAGGCAGTTTTCCTTTTCTTCCTCTCTCCTTGAAAGATAAGCTAATGACACTACCTGGAAGAAAAGTACCAACTCACCGTCAGTTCTGAAGGATCTTGGAGGAGCCTTTCTGAAGTACTGTAGTAGCAACACCTGCATCTCTTTCCAAAGCTAGATTTAGTCAGATAATTCCACTTCCAAATCACCTGTTAAGGTTATGCTGCTATATCCAGCCAAATAATGTATGAGTTACCAGTTATTCACCGGGCGATGGGCATGGGTTATGCTTTGATCATAAGCTGTTACTTGCCTTTGGCATAGAACGAAGGGTTTTGTGATGATTGAAAGCGTTTTAATTAGAACTAATTCAGTTAAATATAGAGTTCTACAATATACTAAACATCAGATCATATGATTTCTTTTCTGAATGACTTTGAATTATTTAAAAAAATTAGGAATGGATCTCATTTTTCTTTTTAAAACTTTTTTCAGCAGGAGGTGGAAGCAAACTCACTGCAGTGAATTAGAAATATGGTTTCCTTCTTTATTTCCTTCTGTATTTGAATGAAACTAGAGAGGGGGAAATATTTTTCTCAGTAAATATATGGTCTGTTGTATGACAAAATGTAGCAGTTCTGGTGCAATCCCAGTAATAAAAAAAAATAATTCTTGGATTCTTAAGTTACTGTTTGGATTATTCAGTGTTTTTAAATAAGTGCTCTATCGGTAGTCGTTATTCCCATTGACAATTAGATGCCTAAGAAACATCATATTGACCACAATGTTTTACAAACCCACATTTGGGTTTGTGTACAGGAAAAGCAGTAGGACCCAGAACAGCACCTCCTCAGTCTGTGATGATTTCATGTTGTATGAGCCAACAAATTCAAGATTTAATTGACTAAGAAGTCTCCAAACAGAAAAAAAGGAAGAAAGAAGGCAGCCTTAATGATTCAATAGGTGATTCTGTTATCCTGTAAGCAGGCTCATTATGTAGTACGCAGCACCAGTTCACACACTGAGTTGAGGTATTTATATTCCTTTATTCTAGTTTGCACAAAGTAGGGAGCTAGGTGGCAACCCACAATGCCTAGCTCCCCAACTGTTCAAAACCTTACACTATTTATACAGTTTAGCATACAAAGACATCAGCCTTCATTGATTACAAGTTTCCCAATGCCTTCATGACTTAGTTTCCCATTGGTCAAATAATTATCTTGCTTCTCATGCTAATTAGTTTACATGCTCAGTGTCAACTTCTTTGGGGTTTGGGGGATTTGTTGTCAGTGGCCAATGAGTTGGTGGTCTCTCTCTGCCCCTGCTGGAATTACCTTTCTCCTAGTTTTTGCTGAGCTCATTCTTCATGGGGAGCTTCCAGTCAGTTCATCTATCTTGTGGGGGTGCTTACTTTTCAAGTTACTCTTGGATGAAGGATTTTTTGGTGCTCAACAAAGTGCTTAGCAGGATTTACAAAAATACTTACATCTTGAATTAACCATTAACAACTCATGTTTTTCAATTGTCTTAAATTCAAACATCTAACAATACATTTAATGTTATTAATAATTTCCTTAATAATTTGATATCAATTCTACAAGTTGTGAGACAGTGAGCTAAATCAATCAATACTTCAGTATTGTGTTAGATGGAATGTACAACTTTTTCTCACAGAATGGAAAAAATGTGATTTGGCTCAGTCATGTAATCTCTAAGTACCCACAGCTATGTCTTGGGCACTTTACTGTTTTGCACATTACCTATATAATTTGGGGTGGTTATGTACTTACTCAGCCTTGAATGACCTGTATTTCAATGGTAAGAAAGTTTACTTAATTATCTGCATATTCCAGCCCAGACCTAATGCTTTTTTTGTGATAGAATACATAGTTTACACAGATAATTTGTTCTTTGTTCAGGGTTTTTTAATTTTTTTGAACTTTCACAGTGAGAGATGATAAATATAACTTACTGTCTCCAAACCCATGCAGAATGAAGATATAAATAAACTAGGAGGTATGAATCTCTAGCTAAGTAAATTAAGAGTTTCTGATATTATTTCTGACTTAGAAATTTTGTGTTAAATGTGAAAATTAAATTCATATTTATGGAACCATGATTAAATTAAAATTATCCTCAGAATGTAAGAGCAATAGTAGTAATATTTACCCATTATTAATCTTTGCAGCAATCGCACCATGATACATGTAACTGAGCTGAATAAAACAAGATGCCATGTTTTCCATACTCAGTATCCGTGCACAAACAAACACATAAAAAGCAGTTTAAACAAAATGAGCTTAATCTAAACTCTAATTTTGTTCTAACCTTGTAACTGCTGCAAGAAATTACCTGTTAAAGGAGAAAGATTAAGAGAAAAACTTGACCCTCTTCAGAAGGACTTTTTGTTAGGAAATGGTTTGCTACACCAAAAAATGTGTTAATAACCTGGTATAGAATACTTGCCTCTCGTTCTTACCTCCAGGTCCTGAGGGACTTATGGAGACCTATTGTATCAGAGAACATGCATTGTTTTAAGTTGCAACCTTGGCTGATTTTGGCTCAAGTGGTAGCATGTCATCTTTTTATATTTCATGTTCTTCTGGTTTTCCTGACTGGAACCATTTAATTGCAAAACAGAAATTAGGGGAAATTAGGCTCAGAATACTGCCTCTAATCCTTTTGTAGACTTTGGGTTACCTCTACCTATGACACAAATGTTTTGCTATGATGCAAAGTGGGATGTGAAGCTATAAAATGAATTCTATTGTAAAAAAATGAATGGTGATTTGAAAACCAAGTCTAAGGACAGTTTCAGGGCTAACATAAAGGTAGGTGATTTAAAAATAAATAAATAAATAGTGCAGTGCATAACGAATGATTTATTGGTTACTTCTCTTTGTGCCTGTATATATAACACAAATTATAGTATTTACTCAAAAATACATAACAATGTATTTCTTAAAAAGCAGATAGTGATAACAACAGAATAAAACAAACCAAAACACCTGATAGTTCCAAAGTTTGACACATATTTCAATTCTTTTCATTAATTTATACACTTTAAAAGATTTTTATCCCAATCAAGACTACCCGATTATTTGCTATGAATGATAATATCTGCTTCAGGAACCTGAAGTATAAGGATTGCTTATTAAGGTAAAATAGCAAGCCTGCAAGAGAAAAGATTAGAAGGGTGGTGCTGAGTTAAATATAATACATCGATAAACACCATTGCATGCATTGTTCATACAGTAAATCTACACTGCACATTCAAATTTACTGTACTCACATCGTAATCTATTGTACAGTTTTCCAGCTGCAGAATCGGAAATGTTTCCTAAGCTGCAAGATGGATTTTTACCAAGTAGATTCAGCTTTCATTTCTCATTGTCAGAATGATTATTTTTGCTTGTTGTAGGCCGTGTGTATACATGTATACAATATTTTTGTTACTTATTCAGTTGTCTGACTTTTCATAATGTAATAACGTACCAACAGAAATCATGAAGATGTCCTTTTCTTTTCCTTGTAGTATTAGTCTTTATAAATTTCATTTGTTCTTGATATATTGCTGTGGACATGAGGAAGATGTCTTTATTCAGAATAGCATTGTTAGTCTTTAATGCATTTGCGTGGTATCTGCAAACGTGGCTGGACCTGGCGATATTCCAGATCAAAATAATTAATTATACAGAGATGATCAGAGAAGGTGCTTGTACAAGCTACACTAAGGCCACACTCAAAATTTTTCAGTCTCTGTATCTGGATTAAACACAATTTTACAAAGATGTAGTGTCTTATTTCATAGAATTTATGTGTACTTATATGCAAATAAATTATGACAACTAAAAACTTTGAGCTGCTAGTGAAAAATGTCTCTCTGATGAGTCTGCTATGCTATTTTACAGGACATGCGGTATCATCTATTCTTAGTGGACTTCCAACATTCTTATCTGTTTGGCGCCTTGAGGTACATACAGTATTGAATTCAACTCAGTTATGACTGTTTCTTGGTTGTCAAAAATAGCAAAGACAAGGTGGCTTCCATGATCCACTTATGATGTGAAACTCAATTTTTTGACTGATGCAATTTTTTTCAGTTCTCTTTTGAGTCAGTCTAGTCCAAATACAGTGCTACTGGTCTCAACTGGCAAGGTTTGCGGGTCTTTGGTTATTCATGCACTTCATTTGTAAGACATGTGCTTCTGCTCCAATCAGTTGGCAGCCCCAGCTGCACTAATTGCACACTGTTCTGGAGACCAGCAATGATTCCAGTTTATTGGATTGCGTACAGCATATGAAGATACAGTTGACTTCTTTATTATCGACTGTCCTGTCCCACTCGGTGAGAGGAGGGAGAGGTGGTTTTTGCTTCATTGTGCAGCAACTAGGAATACTACTCAGAGACTTAGTGTAAAACAGTGTCTTTTACTAGTTGACTCACTCCAATAGGTACATGGTGAAGAAAAGTGATTTGTGAACTTGACTTTTTAGATGTGTGGTACAAGAAAATGGGGTAAACTTGAATTCTCAGATTTCAGCCACAGGCATCTGTAAACCTGAAATATATGAGAAAACAGAAGGTGAGAGAAGGAAAGGAGGAGGAGAGAGAGAGCATCCGCCACCCTCAGATCCCATGTTACTTTGACCCGCCCGTAGGCCCCTGTGGACCCCAGGCCACCCCAGCACCAGGCACGCGCTGCCTGAGGCGCATATTATCTCCTTGGCCTCACCGCCCCAGGACCAGTAGCCTCTGGGGTATCCACCCACGTGTGCGTTAGGCCTTGTGGAAAGTTCTCAACACGAGCTGGGGGGTGTCATCGTGTCTCCTGACCCCTGTCAGAATTGCCTTCCATCGGCCGCGCCTGCAGCATGCAGGTGCTTTGCCTCTTGGCCTGCAGGACTCCAGGGCCAGGCTGTGGGCGCAGGAAGGTGTCACCCTGCCCCTGCAGAGCATGCCTTGCCACGCCGTTCAGCTCACACTGTGTTCGGGAAAGGTGGGTGTTTAAGGCATCCTGAGGATGTTAATAGACCCTCACATGGACCATCATGAGACATTCCTTGAAGAAACTCATTTTTGTTTGATTGGCATACATGAAACCCCGTAACGGGAAGTTTTATGAAATCCGTTGATAGCCGACTTCTGCCTTTGTTATAAGAATGCAAATCTCCACAAATCCACGAATTTCTATTGTATAGAATATTTGCTTTTGTGTGGAATGGTTTACTTTTATAGAGCATCTTTTCCATCTGGATGACTTGTCTTTTCAGGTTATATGCACTTTGTTGCACATTCACAGTTTGCATTTTTTCCCTGCAAGGCCTGTAAGTCAGGCATTCCTGGTTGTCTGCTGTGTAAAACGAGATCTATAAGACAGATTTTTGTCCTTGGCCTGACATCATAGTTTATCTGAGATAGAAATGTAGTTGTTTGTTCAGATCATTATTTTGTCTGTGAGTTTTACCACTTTTGACTTTGATTTCCAAATACTAATATTCAACTACTAAACCAGCATTAGGGTTGCTTTGTGGACATATGTTGAATGTAATGAGCTGGATTTGAGTATAAAATGTTTGGCTGCTTCTCCTGCGCATGGAGCGTATTTCCGTTTACATTGTCTGCTATTTTTTTGATTCTGATATTTTTCTAGCATGCTGCTTTTTATTGTTATAGTCCTTGGTAGACCTGAGTAGAAAATAATTTCCTTATCCTGCCAGCAGCACTGAGGTTTCATAAGTTGTTTCGTACTCCAGAACAAACCTGAGATCGCTATCCCTTCACTTGATGACTCCTGAGACTTATAGGAAACCTCAGTTCAAAAGGTTCTCTAGTGAAATTATATCATCTTTCTTTATCGTGTGTTCCAGTAACTACTGGTGAATTCCTGCAGATTATCCAGGTGAAGTCTTATTAAATTGCGTGTTATTTAATTAAATTATTTTTTCTTCATTATGATTAAAACATGATGAATTTTTATATAAAATATAAGATTCTTACATAATTCACTGAGCAGTTTAGATATCAGTTAGAAAAAAATGACTATAAAATATTAAATACTTTGAGTGACTTTTTCTTTTTTCCATTTGAGATGAACTTATATTTGAAGAACTGTTTCCCTTTTAGGGGTTCTTTACCAATTTCCTAAAACTAAACTAAATTCTCATTTATTAAAAGCAAATTAAGAGGTAGTGATAGTAAGTCAGTTCTTTAGGGCCCAGTTCAGTTTAGGCAGAGGAGAGAGATCAGGCTACAGGAGTTTGTGGGCATGTTACACAAGCCTTGCACATGACATAGGCTGCTTATTTTTTCTATCAATCACCCAGATTCTCTGCCCACTCTCATCATGATCAGCATTTGTTTCCTATTCAAAAAGAGCAAAGGAATAAAACAATCAGCGTTGACATAATATGGGTTTAGTTGATTCTTTCAGATCAGACAATTATTTTTTTTTTCCAGTCTCTAATGGGAAATAACTTTTAAAGTTAGGGGCTATCTAACGTCTGGTTGGTTTTTTTATTAAGAGGTCCCCTCATGTGTGCTCTACATCTAGCCCTACCTGCTCTTCTGTTTTGAAACTGGTGCCTGAGAATGTCTCCCAGATAGATGCCTGTGACACCTGCTTTTGTAGTAATGAGCCAGCACCTTCTCTCAGTCTTTAAGAAGGACAATGCATTTTGTTTACATGTCTCTACACCAGATCAACAGGATGTCTTCCGCAAGAATTAAAGGGAAAATAACAGAAGTAGATCTTGGAAAATGGCAGGATTTTCTTCCAAAGCTCAGTGATTTATGTTTGAAAAAATTCATAATGTAACTTATTCACAGTTTCCAGCTTTCTTTTACACACCTAATTTTAAGCCAGATCATTTTAATTTGGCAAAATTTTGCTAATGGTTGTTGAAAGGGGAGGACTTTTCCTGCTTCTTCATTGCCAGCTCCTTTTCCCCCACCAAGTCTCTTTAGTCAGTATCAGCATTCATGTGGCCACATCCTGAGCAGGGTAGCAACAGATTCAGCTCAGCAAGATCTCCACTTTTATCAGCACAAGGGGAAGCAATGGGAGCAAGCTACCTGGGGCAAGAGAAAAGTGTGATCATCCTTTTTGGATTTTTGCTGGATTAAAATAGCAAAGTAGCTACAATTGTAATGGACGCCTTTTCATGGCAGACTATTCAGATTTCTTTTGAAAGCTTATTTTTTCAATACAGTGAGAGCTTGACAGTAGCTATCGGTGAATATCACATGCTACCTCTTTACCAAGGAAGCAAATTCAGTCTGCATTATGGCTACTTTATGTATTGTCATTTCCTTTCAGTGGCAAACCAGCTCAGTATATTCTTGCTTTCACCTCCCTCCTCACCCCTACTCTAGGCAGTGCATTTTCAATTCAACTGCATTTCTTGAGCCTTTAAATTCTTCTGGCCGTGTGTGATGTGCCTTAGATTACCATCAGCAGCATGCCATAATTTCCAACCAAAGTACATTCTTTTCATGTCTTATTATCTAAATTAGTTATGTTCCATTGGCTGTATACATAATTGTCTAACAAAATATTTAATGATCCATGCTTGAAGATTTCTGTATTCTAACAGTGTATGTTTTGATTTGGGGCTTTTGTACTCCTTAGCCTTCTTGAGCAACAGCAGTCAGAAATGGTGTTGATGGTGTCGGTGGACACATTGGTGTGGTTGCATTGATTTGTTCATCATCAGTGCAACAAAAAAACAGTCCCTGTTTTTTTTAAGTTTTGACCTGACTTTTAAATGGTTCTGATAACTAAAACCCTAATAGGCCACTGTCTCACATCAGTCTTACACAGCTAGCAAGTCAAAATCACTTGATGTTGGTATTTTATACAGTGCAGCTTCTTGACTAATACATCTAATCAATTTGATTTTAAACCAGCAAAGTTTTACATGAGTTTTATTTTGATCTTCCTTCCTTAATCTGCTGTTATTTATTCTAAGTACAAAGGTGGTTGCACACAATTACATACATACTGTGCAGTTTACCTATATGTAAGTTCAAAATGTAAACACAAGTAATTCTCTATGTGTTTTATAACTAGTGAAAATGTTATTACAAAGAAGACTAAGACTGGATAAGCAATGAAAAACAGATGCTTTGTGCTCTCTTTAAATCATCTTAAATTGTGACCTGCAGGAGGATCAACAGCACTGCTGGTATAGACAAGTAAGCATATGGCAGATGTTACCATGATTTTGTTAGAGCAGTTAATACTAAGACATCACTGTCTTCAAAGATCCTGAACACAAATAATTGTGTCAAAGAGAAAGAAGTAGAAAGACAGGTGTATCTACAATAGCTTTTTTTCAATATGGCTTACAGTGAATTTTGTTTTCTTTCAGATAGGAGTTTTTTCCTTTTACATTATTCCCTTCTTTCTCTTCTATCCTCAGTAAATCTTATTTTAAAAACGAAAAGACCCTTCACTAAAATCTATGTGAATTTGCACAAGGAATTTACAAATACAGATAAATATCTCTTCACTGCATGCTGCTGCAATACATGACATTTTATCTTCCTGTGCCCTTTTTGAAGAAGTATAGCCTAAGGACCTGAGGCCCCTAAACAAACTTGAAGATAATCAGTGTGTTTTTTCATATTCTCACAGGAGTGGACTAATTACACTGTAACACAGTGTTAGAAACTACAGACAAGAAGTTAGACTCCTCCTCTGTGTCCAAGAGTAAGCTACGTTGTCAGAAGAAAGTATGAGCATGCAGGCATAGCTTTCTGTGTGATGCTAGAAAAATGAGAATTCTGTAAATCCTGAATTCTTGGTAAGAAAGATGCTAGCCACTGGCAAATGCTTCTTTTTTCCCTAGAAAGGAGCATTTGAAGTCTGACTTACTCCATTTCTGTTGTTGAGAAGTGCGGGTAGATACCTCTGTCTGAAAGTACCAGAGGTCCTGGGGAAGAGAGGGAGTCACTAAGGGCAGTCTTGCAGTGCATACCCGGGAATGCCACAAAGCTGAATGCATTAGGAATTCTGTAACTTTTGAAGGCTAGGGTTTACAGGCAGGCATTCAGATGCAGTTCTGCGTGTTAGCTGTTTTTTTTCAAACACTGACATTGTAAAAATGCATGAAGATTACAACTTGGAAGGGTGTTGTGATGGGCATGGTACAGACAATATATGTATGAGTCAAAATTATTGCAGTGAATGTATCAAGAAAGAAACAGAACGATCAGTGCAGGAATTGGGTGTTTGTATAAGCCTTACTGCAAGAAGTGTCACAGAGTAGCAGCACAGCTGGAACCCTGCCGCTTCCCCTTCTTGTTCATAGTTTGTGATTTCTGGCTGTGTGGTGGAGCTGTACTTGGTTCCTATGAAACTTGCAACTGCCTGCAAAACTGATTCACATAGCAAGCGTTTGTCTCAGAAGGGCATTATACATTAATTTTAATATAATACAGGGGAAGCTTCTTTGTAAGTTCATAATCTTGATTGCCTTGAAGTCAGTTTGTCCTGAGTTACCTACAAAGAGATTTCCTCTTCCACAGGATAATAATAATTTCAGGATCTCTGCCAAGTTATTTGACTTCTTTTCAGAATACTGATTTTTTTCTGCTGAACTAACTTCTGTTGTAACTATGCTGTATCTATAAACTGTAGAAAAAAAGACTAAAGTTCTCAGAACAGTGTGCTATTTGAACTTGAGTCTCTGCTCCTTCAGTGTTCTTGTGAAGTCTCTTTTCTTTGAATGTCGTCAAACTTACTTTAATGTTCATGTTTACAGGATTTTGACATCATATGTTAGGCAGTCTCATGTGAATATTCTTTTTTGATAAGGAAGGGTAAGATCTTTTGTGTAGCCATTTTCACAATTAGGTACTCCTAAGTGGGTGAGCAAGTTAGGGAGGTGCTAGAGGGCAGAAAAAAGACTCATGCCTCAGGGAGGATATAATCAGGAAGTAAAAAACAGTGGTGTGTTTCGCCTACAGAAGATAGAACTAATGTGTGTCTTCTGAGGAGAAAAAAAGCTCTTGATTTGCGTGCAGAATACGTAAAGCAAGTTTTAAAATTCAGCTTATGTAAATGATATGTGTAGCCAAGTTATGGTATTATTTTATTATGATATTTTTTGTTGTTGTTGGATAGATAGTTAATGGCACAATTTCCAAAAATTATTCCTTTGAGATCAAATGTAGGCTAGAATAGTTTTCATAGCTCTCAAGTATAAGGAAAACTGTGCAAAATGTCCATAGTAATAGAACTGATATCTCATTCTAAAAGGTCATAAATCTCTTTCTGGAATGGCAAAAAGCCTGTAGCCAGTAGTCCTTAAGCAAAAATCATCTCTCACCTCCCTCCAAAATTTGAGGCTACTTCTTTATATCTATTGAGTTGCTCAGATCTCATATATATAAAATTCAGAGATGAAATGGTTAGCCTTCATGTATGTGTCCTACGTAGAAACAATATAAAGGAGCACTCAATAGTAATCTACCCATGTCAGATTCAAACATAGCAAGCAGTTATGCTTCAAACATAGCTTCAAACAAAGCAAGAAGCAAAGCCCTCAAAATATCAGCATTATCAACAAAATGCATTACCAGTGAGTTAAAAGCACTGGGAATCTCTGCAGTAGCCTGTAGAGATTCATCAGGGCTGGCTGAAAGCAAAGTTTGTTTTCCTCTGTTGAAATGCTGTTGGCTTCACCAGGTACAGGAAACAAGGTAAAGCAAACTCAGCTCTTTCCTCCTTCTGAGGACTTTCTGTCCATTGTCATTGGCCTAGCAAAATAACAAAATATAGTGCTATAATCTCAAAGTGGCAAAGTCTAGGTTATCTAGACACCTTTCTACTACTACTATTTACGGCGATTCTACATAGTTTTTATATATGTGGGGATTTTATCACCACTGCAGATACCAGGAGCTCTGTTTGCATGTTTGGTGAAGCAGCATTATTTTTAAAATGAGACTTCTTAGAACTGAACTTTGACTTAATCTAGCGAGATGTCATCTAAGAATACTTGTAAATTTATCACAAAGGAAGTCCTTTCTTTCTAGTTTCATGGGGCAAAATGAAGGTTTATCAGAACTACATTCAAGTTTGAAAGTAATGAAACGGATAAAAAATATACTACTCTCATTAAAAAGTAGCATATTATGACATCTTTTTGACATCTACAGCTTACCTAAGATAACACATTAATTTTTTGACAACACTAGTGCTATGTCAAGAATTTGAGGCAAATTTTCAGAAATATAAGGATAATTTTTATTCTGGGAGTGAGCCAAGTATTGTACTGTTCACATACTTACAGGTCCACAAAGTAATGATATTTTAATATAAGCTCTTTAATTATAATTTTGAACAGCACAGAGCTTCCAGCAATACTGAATTTATTATTTTATTAGCATTTTTTAAGATAGTCATTCTGGTGATACGTTGGCTTGAAGCCAGAGCAAACCAGCTTCCTGAGAATAGAGGTTGTATTACCTACATTGCTGTATTTTTCTTCAATGATTATGTTGGTTGGTTTTGTTCAGGGAAGAGATGCACATGGCTATCTTTGAGCTACTTTGTAAATGCAGCATTTGGTTTTAGAAATAAATTTAAATTTAAGTGTATGAACATGAAAACTGACTGCCAGAACACCTGTTTTTATGGAAACGAAGAAAAATTATTAAAAAAAAATAACATCTCATAACTAGATTTCAGAATAAAAGAGGTTGTTTCTCATTTTCTACTGCAAGAGAACTGTAATTCTTAGATAGGTCACAAGTTGTCAGATTTGTATTTTTTTTTCATTTATTTTTTACATTACCCTGTGCTGGAAAGGAGAAAAATGAAAGAGAGTGATTGATAAGATACAAATAGCTGAACAAAAACTTTACATGGAATGTAGTAACAGGAAGGGGTTTCTGGTCAAAGAAATTATTGTCTCACGATTATTCAGAGGTCTCCCTCAATTATTCTTGCTGGATCTGTTCCATGTAGCATAGATTAAGTCATTATTGAACCAGGACTTAAACCTCTTACTTGTAAAAGTGTGTACTGCTGTGTCAGTCTATAGATACGTCAGGAGCAGAGATGGTAGCAGAGAGGAAGACGGACAGTTTCCAGGAAAGCCATGTGTGATCCAGTAGTTATACAGTGGCAGTGGAAATTTTGCATAGACTGAAAATCCCCACTTCGGTATTGGTTATCTTCCCTAACCTATTAATTTTTTCCCGTATGAACCACTGTCATTGTAGTAGTGAAGAGGGTTGATTGCTGAGGAAAGAAGCTATTTAAATGTAAAATAAAGGAAAACTCTGCTTATTATATGCCATGAATTATTCCTTCTGTATGCACAAATCTTTCTGTTTCCATCTATCAAAAGAAACTATTTTTATTTAATTGACTTGTATCCTGTATTATATCCTGTCTGCTCATTAAGCTCAGGCAGAATTACAGTGGAATGTAATACAGCAGTATCTATTAATAATCCTCAGAATTTAGCACTTAGTATTATCCCAACTAGTGCCTACCAGACAGAATAATGATATTTTTACAATATTAAAAAAGTTGTAGAACATTATCTCCGTGTTATTCATACTAAGAACTTCATTTGTGAAATTTCTGCTCCTGCTCTGTGCAAATCTGTGTTCACATCTTCTGCAAAGACATGAAGAAAGATGGAATTTTGCAAACAGAATCAGACATGATGTGCTGTACTATGAGCAGATGTACTAAATCCCAGAGGTCGAGGGGTTTAGTGGAGCCAAATGCCAGACTACAGCTCTTAAGACCATAAATGATCAAACTTCTCATTGGAACTGTTTCACTTTGTACAAATATTAATTTGCTGTGGTATGTTAAGGTGACAGAAACAGTGTTTAAATCAGGATGCCAAAATACAGACCCTAACATCTCTTTCTGACTCAGATGGGTGGTGGTACCTCTGCTTTTCTGAAAATGTCTTGGATTAAAAAAAAAAAAAAAAGAAAGAAAAAAAAAAAGAACGAGGGTGTGAAATCTGAGGCCATCAAAAGACAGCATGCAAGTGATAAGGAAAACAAAAAAAATAATTTTAAAAGGAGGAGTTAAGGGAAACAGCAGGAAAGGCAAGGCATTGGAATCCAAGGAAGACCCGAGTAACCTTTTTGACTCTATCATAAGTACAGGGAAGAAAAAGCAGACATACAAGCCAGTACTGTGAGGAGAATATATTGAGCATTAATGATCTTTCAACTGTAAAAGAAGTTCCCAGGAAAGCTAGGCTCAAAATTGCCTTTAAGGTCTGTTTTTCAAGCTTCCTTGGTCCTGTATTACTGAAATTCTTGCTTCCCCTCCTGCCCTCTTTCCTTCACTCAAAACCTAATAATGATTTAATTTCTCCCAGAAGTGAATAAATGTAGTCCATTTAAATGCATGTAAATAAATGTAGTACATACAAATACGTATTTTAGAGAAACTTAGGGTACTTAAGAACTACAAGCACAAAATCTTGGTGATTTTGTTCTCAACTGAAACAAATGAAAAATGTCAAAGACACATAGAAGAGGAAATATATTTTAAATATTTGTTTCACAAGTGAAAATTAAATCCACAGCCAATCTATAAAAAGCAGATGAAATGAACAATGCACTGCATTCCGCAAGAGTGACCTTCATGTAAGTGTATGCATCTTTCATGATCTCTCATAGCATGCAAAGCATATAGCAGCCAGCAATAGTGGAACACATCCCTCAGTCAGCCCTCTACATTTCTGCTGATCTCACCATATTGTCTTCTAGTTTGTTTGGTTTGATTTTTTTGGAAGACAAGGTGTGTTGTGTAAATATTTTACAGTGTTTCATTCTCTTTCCTTCATGGCATTCTGAATAACATGCACAAAGATTGTGTGCAACTTCTCTTTCCCCCTTCATTCATTTCCTCTCTCTCCAAAAATCTTCCTCTTCAAACAAAATCTTCTGTCTGATTTATCATCACGGACTCCTAGAGGAATATATCTTGTGTACAGAACCCCTCAGGGAGAAAGGCTCTTAGAATTGTTAGAACATCTGAAATATTCTTTGAAATACCTATTTCCATTTAAAGAAAATTACATGAAGTACTAATTGATTTACAGGCCAGACTTTGTCTTGAAGGCAGCAGGTTGTGGATGTGTGTGTGCATGAGATGCTTGATTCCTTAGTGCTACCTGGTGCCCTTGGAGGACTCTCCAGTAGTATTCTTCCCCTCACACCGAATGGACATGCACTGGAGTGACACCTTCATCTCAGCCACTGAAGGGTGGCTGCCGTCTGCAAGACCAGCTTTGCTTGAATGCTCAGAGGGGGAAAGAACATTTTTCACTTTTTGAGAAACTGGTATGTTATCCACTAGAATGCCATCAGTACAGGCTGAATACCCCTTGCACAGGATTTGAGGGGACTGAAAGGACTGTGTATATCATCTTTTAGGCATCCGGAAGAACCAGGCTAAAAGTGGATTACAACATCTCTGCAGTGTAGAGTACCCAGAGGATCATTAGTGCTGCAGGTAGCTGCTCATCAACAACTCTTGCACACATTTCTAGGAATGGCTGTTTAGTGTGTAAATATCTTAAAGGGTTGCTCATAAATGTCCTACATTTTCCTTTCTTTCCTTTTCCTAAAATACGTGGCTCCGCTGTTTGCAAAGCAGATCATGCTCAAAGTTTGAAGCAGGGAGTGAAAGTACACTAGAGATGTCCTGAACAGACCTGCACATAGAGACTTAAGTTTCTGAGATCTTTTAACCTGATGATGTTAATCCTATGCATTTAGTAAAGTTAACGGATAGCTTCTCATGAGCAGAGCTTGTGTTTGTGAAATTTTTCCAAAATATTGAAATTTACTGTGAGTCTGAACAGAGAAAGAGTGGTGCAAGTTGTTACACATTAAGGTAACATGAAGTGACGTAAAGCAAAAACATGTTCCAAACAGCATCCTATGTCTGACAGTGACTAATGCTTCTTCCTTTATACAGATGCTTAAGAGTATCCTACAGAAGAGTTTCAGCTTTATCTTGAAAGTAAATACTTGGCATATCTGTAGAAGCATAAGCATGTGCATATGTAAAATCCCATCAAATGGAACCATGACTGGTAGCAATATTTTGAATTATATCTAATCCTTATGTAGTTGTTGTTTCCATATTATGTGGAAATAAATAATTATGATTAATTATTCCCCAAGTTAGTTTACTTCTACTGAATTTAAATTTCACTGAATATCCCTGCTTTTCCAGTTTTCACTTACAATTCATGATCTTTGTAAGCGTTTATATTAATCTCCATCTCATAACAAATAGTTCTAGTGCTCAGTCCTTCATATACACGGTATGTCCTTTCCATGCTTAGTTCATCAGGTATACCGCAACTGAGGTTTTTGCAAACAGTGAGAACCCTAAATGAAGTTGAAACAGTGAGCCACCTGGGTTGAAACTGCATCCTTATACTCACCGCTCCTTATTCAGCCAACACAACTACTTTTCTTTAAAGAGTTAACTAACCTTCTCATGCATGTTTGTCTGAGTAACTAGGATTTCCTATAAAGCTAGTTGGGTTTTTTGGGGGCAGTGTGGGCTTTATTTTTCATTTATAGCTGTGCTGTACTTTGATTATGATGCAAGTTTGCTCCAGATACAGTTTGCTCCAATAATTCTACCATCTAGCTGAAGGTAGGACTCATCATCCCTTGCTGAGGTAAGTGGGTTGATTTTGAGTAAGTATTGTGCGTGAAAGTTATGTCTGTGACCACCGTTGCTTCTGCATAAGAGGTTTTAGAGTCAGATCCACAAAGCTCTTCCAACAGGGTTGCAAAAAGCGGTTGGAACCACTTCCAAAATGTCATTGCTCCCTCCTGCATATACACTTCTGAGTGAAATGTGTTACTTATAAAGTATTTCTGTATATTTACCTGTAAAATGGGGACGTTTCCCTTCCCTAGTGTTGGCCATCATCAGAAGTAGTGGGGAGGTACTTTCTGGCTTGGAAGCACTGGAGACAAGTGCTTCCCTCCCTCCCTCTGCCTGCCGGGGCAACAGCATTTGTACGATTTCCCAGAGCTCCCTACCAGCAGCTTCTACTGCAGTCTCATCTTGCAGTCATCAGCCTTCTGCTCCTTGGGGAGCATAGCCCTGGCAGTGGGGGCTGCTCTGAGGAGATAGGCACGTGTCCCTGTCCTGTCCCCAGCTGGCCCTGGGGGCCTCACTGCTGGCTCCCAGGCTGCTGCCAGAGCACAAGGCAGGCAGTAGCTGCCAGCACAGCTGCTGTCTGTGCCCAGGAGACCCCCTTCTGCTGGGATTCCTGAGTGAATGTCTAGTCAAGACTGTTAATCAGGACCCATTTTTTTTCATAATGCTCTCTCCCTGCTTTTAAAAATAAATAATACTAATTTAAAAATCCAACTCTGTGTGTGGAACATGGCAGATGTAGCTGTTTGAGCTGGATGTTCAAATAACATCTGCCCCCCCCCCCCCCCTTCGTCAGTGTTTCTGTTTTGTTTGTCCTCTGTCAGGGTAGCCCGTGAGGATTTTAGCAGAGACAGTACTGGAGACACCACTCTTAAGCCTGTCACTTTCTGTGTCGGTGGAAGCTACACTGAAGGGACTTGTCAGAGGAGAGCTAGCCCTGTGAATTAGTTTGTAACAGTTGGCTGCTTCAGAGGAAGGGAATTTACTTCATTGCCAGACCCCACCTCATCAATATTGTATTGCGTTCACTCTCCCCAGGTAGCCAGAGTAAGCACAGTACATCTCTACCCATTTGCACAGTGCATCAGAGAGTTTTAATGTCATTATATTGCCTAGAATGGAAAAGGCATTAAAAAGGCTTTAGAAAGTGGTTCTCCTGTATCTTTTTAATGTTCTTGCACTGGAAGGAATGATTGCAATTAGTAATAGATAACAGTAAGTGGAAAGTAAGAACCAATTTGCTGCTTTCCCCTGAAATAAATTAAAGGGGGCTGTGTCTGAAAGAAGAGCCATATGCAATTGATTGCAATAGCTTACAAAATTTAAGTACTTCTCAATTATATTTTAATACCTTGAGGGTTGTTCAAGTATGCTCACTATATGAATAAAACAATAGTGTTTTCTCTATAGTTTATATATATGCTTTGTTTCCTGTGTGTGGTAGTGTCTTTTTACTTGGAGATAAAGCATGTATTTAACATCTTGTTTCACATCTGTATACTACAGCTGTTTTTAGACCAGGAGAGAGAGCAGATCCTGTGTCTCCTTGGATTACTAGTTTCTATTACAGCAGAAATTGAGATAATGAATTTAGAGGATCTGGCTTTCTTTTATAATTTGCTGTTACAGTCTCTTCAAAAACTGCTGTGCTTCACTGCAAGGGGTAGGAGGCAATGACATCTGTGGAATTACCTAGAAAAAGAAAGAAAATCAAAGCTGATGATTCCCCTAAGAGATTATTCAGATTCTCTGTCCTTACTCACTAACCAGCAGTTCATGTAATCTATCTGAAATATTTCTATACTTTTTCAGCATCTGAATTATCTTAAATAGTACTCTGGGGATTGAAAAGATGATGTTGATCAGATATTATTCTTTAATCCTACCGCAGACTAAGGACACAGAGGAGAAAAAAAATCCCTTTGTCCACTCTTTTACAATTGTGTGGAGGGTTTTTTTTTGAGCTACAGTGTATTTGCTTTATGTTTAAATTACAGGGGAGTGTTGCTGTCAAGGCAAACCTGGAAATTGTCGGATTCAGCCTGCATTTCCCTTGTGATTGCTTTGAAGCATGTTCTTCCTCCTTTGAACAGGCTACTGTATAGTGTTCTTGGCTGCTTCTTGCTTCTTTATAAAACTTAGTGCAGATACCAACACAAGGAATATAATGTTAAGTCTTTAGAAATAATGTGAAAGAAAGCAAACAACCAGGTGAATACAGTTATGACTCTTTAAAAATGCAGTTAAGTACAATTGGGAAATACAGTTAACCATTCAAACCAAACTGATGTTTGTAACATGGAAACAATTATTTTTATGATTACAGGTTACGTTTATTCTAACATGTTTATTATCCTATGGCAGATAACTTTCAAGTCTTTTTCCTTTAAATGGGGCAAATTACTGAACAGAAATAAGTGTTATCACCTCGAAGTCTGTTTGCTCGGAAGTCTCCGTGTTTTTCACTTGTATGTGCTTCTCTAGATAATTGTATTAGTCTTTCAAGATGATTTTTTTCCCCCCAGTGAGTATAAATTTGGATTCCCTAGGGTTAGTGTTGCTCCAAAACCATCTGAATGGCTGAGCCAGGCCCACGCAGCACTAACTGTGCCGTCCCGACCTTACTGGTGTTGCAGTAGGCACGCTGGCTTGTGCCAAGTCCATAGAAGGCTGTGTTGTCCCTATTCACCTCCTGGAAGAGCCAGAGAGTAAATTTCTGCGTCCCTCAAGCAGCTTCTGTGTACTAGGCATGCATGGGTTTCAAACTGTCTGGTGATAAACACCCTGAACATCAGATCTAGCACGTCTCTTCCCTTCATCCTTTTTCAGTGCTGTTTGGAGAAAGTCCACCCATATTTGAATAGGTCCCTTCTTCCAGGGCCACAGGCTTTTTTCTTTTCATCTGTCTGGATGTATGTGTGGAGAAAGGTTATCTCTACCTAACATCTTGAACAGAATGACAAAGATATTCTTCACTGTTGTAGGCATCCAGAGGTCATCTGGTGTAGCCTCCTGATTTGCAAAATAAATTTCAGTTAGGTCAGATTGCTCAGCTGAGTTGTGGAAATCTTCAAAGATGGATATATCACAACCTGCCTGGGCAACTTGTCCCAATGTTGGCTACCCCAACAAGATTTTTTACTTACGTGCTTTTGGAATTGTGCTTATTGCAACTTGTGACTACTGCCTCTTGTCCTTTCACTGTGCCTCTGAGCAACCTCTGACACTGTCTTTTCTATGAGACCCTTTATGCAGTGGAATTCAGCAATTATCTCTCACCCTTAATCTTCTCTAGGCTGAATAAACCATTTCGCTTATCTGCTCCTCCTATGTCATATTGTGCTGTGGTGAGCTTTTTGCGTTCTTCCTTACACTGAAATTACACTCAGTGTAATTACACTCAGTCCTTGCACTCGGTGGAGCAGATTAATATGAACGTGGCATATCAGGATCGCTTGTTACTAATGTTTTAGCTAGAAAAAGCCCAACTGTCATAATGAAATATCCTTTACATAACTACTAATAACTCAGACTCTAAAAAGAAAAAAAACCCACTCATTCTTTTGTTTTCTGTTTACCTCATGCAGTTTTCAGGTTGCATCCTCTTCATTACACCCATATGTAATTGCTGTCTCTGACCACTGAGCTTCATCAAGTCTATGGCCGTACCATTCAGTCTTGTTCTACATATGATACTTGTGTCACCTAAAATCCCTCCAGAATCAAGGTGAATGTCAGGCTCAAACAAAAGACTGGTAGCTTCTGTGGACCAGCATCCCCTAAGGCTGCTTCTTTTGAGCCCAGGAGTTGGGGTATGGCAGAGCTTTCTGGGTCAGTTTATTGGTACAATTACCATTAGGTATAATTACCATTATGTATCCTTTACAGTTTTCATAATGATCCAGTGGCAAATCTGCCTAAAGCAATGACCTGGTTCACCTTTGAATTGTGAATAGCCTACAAATGCAGTCACTCAGGGAAATGTGTTATGTGTAATTAATAAGGCACTCACACTGTGTGGACCATACAGAAATCTATAGAAGAGCTTGCATCCAGCTTCATTCAATTGACTTTGAATTTGGACAAAGGAAATCAAGCCAAGAACAGCTAGCTGCTCCTTATAATGTACAAGTATCCTGAGTTTTAAACTTTTTATCAGTTTGTAGAGCAAATGGAAGGAAAGGTTGTGTTTCTGTGGATTTTGTCATCTTCCCAGGTCATAAACGCTCTTACAAGGTAGCCAACAATGAGGCATTTTATTGCTAGACTGTAATTTCTAAAAGTGAAAGGAACAAAAAGAGAAATACCAGGAGTAGCAGCTTCTGTCTCAAGTTCAGTTTAAAGCATTACAGAACCTTCCCCAACAGTCAAGTTCTGGCCAGCTTCTTCCTATATAATTTCCTCTCTCATTGTACTTATAAGTCAGTTTTAAGCAGAATTAATAGTCTTTGAGTGTGGTGTGGGTGTATGTAAGTTATGTGCTATATAAAACATGATATTTCTGTATCCATATGTGTGTGTATATATATATACACACATATACATAAAAAACATTGCAACAACCAGACTGCATTAGTGGCTGAGTATAGAATATAACAAAGTACTAACACAATTTTCTTTCTTTCCCTATCTTTTCCATTACCTACCATGACCCACAAAGCTGGAGAAGTCACTTAAGGACCGGATGTACCAAAAAAGGGCACCCTGGTTTGGCTGCTTGTCTAATTCGTCTTAAAGCAGCATTGAAGAAAATGCCCTCATCCCCAAACTATAGTCAGTCTCTCTCACACATGTTTGTGCATACACCAATTTATTGATCACATTGGTCATAATCACAGTCCCAACAGGACCTGCTGAATTAATTATTCCGCCCATAAAATAAAAAAACCCAAACTTTCAGAGTTTGGAGGTTTCTCTTGCTAGACTCAGTTCTCCAGGACGACTTTGCTGCCTATACAAAATTTATGACAGCAGAAATCCAGTTCCATGTGTGTGCCTAACAGAGATGCTGTTCTTTCCTGTGTTAGCAAAAAGCATGAGAAAAAAAGGAGTATTTTTTCACATTGGCTGCCCACATGATATTTGTCTAGTTTTTTAACTCTGAAAGACAGTGCTCTTATGGCAAGAAAATGGAGCATAAAGACTTGAAAACTGTGCCTAAATTGATGTTGTATAAGATTTTCAGTTGAATTGATCTAGCTCAATAGATGTAATGCAGTTGAAAGTGAACTATTTCCCTATTCTAAGAAAGACCCTAAATATGAACTGAAAGTATCACAATAAAAACCTGAAAGTTGCTGTTCTCCTAGTAAACATTAACACGTGAATCTTACTTCATTCTATAATGCTGTTTAAAACCAGAGAGGGGAAAAAAAAAATCTTTACTAGATGGTAGCTATTTTCCAGTGATGAATCAGGAGAACATATATTGTTTATTTGCTAAGCATCAGCAATGTAGTTAATGTTGCATAAGGCATAAAAGCAGTCTGTGCTTTGAAGAACATTTTGATCTTAACAACACAGATGTTGAGTAGAGAAAACATGCTAAAGTCCCCAGCAGTAGGTATTTTTAGTCAAATTTGTAATTAATATAATTTATTCACAGTTTCCAGACTCAATTGAAAAGGTCTTGGACTAAGTACTCACTGAGACACAAGTCCATTTACTAAGCTGTATGAAAATATACTTAATATGATAAGTGGTTAGTGTAATTTGATCTGGCATCAAGCAGATCAGTGAGTGACTGAACTACTTCTTTGAAATTATTTGCTTTACTCAGAGCACAAGTTGTTTTTTGTACATGAAAAGGGAATGGCATTCCCTACTGGAAACAGCAATTGGTATTGAATATGAGCTGTTGCTGTTACAAATTTCAACCTTCTTGTTACTACTTTCCCTTTCATACTTGTACTCCATGGGACTAACAACGTTGAGTATTTGAAGTCAAGGAACTACCTGTTGGCTTCCTGTGGATACAGATGTTTGGGATATGAATCCAGAACAGTCTCTCTACCTGCCTTGAAAATCTGGTCTCTGTCAGGCAGAGATGCAGAGCCCTCACAGCTGCAGTCAAGGGAAAGGAATGTTTTAAATAGCAGAGCTGTGTGATGGGAAGTGTTCTAAAAAAAAACGATACCGTTTGCTCATTTGGGTGCCTGAAATTAGAATGTATGTTGTCATGAATCTGTCTCTGGCAGACAGATAATACAACTGCTGATTTCACAAGTCTTGTGAAAATTGGTATCTGTGAAGCTCTCAGACATCAGCAAAGATAGATGCAAGAAATCATTAGCATAGCCTGTTTCTCCATTTATAGTCTTATGCAAGAGAGGGGAAAATGAGTATCTGCTGATTTTCATAAACAGTTCTTGTGCATACAACCCAAAAATAGCTGTGTGCTAAAAGGCTGAATTTTCCTGTAACTGGAATTTACTTATTTTTAAAATTGCATTACAATTTCTTAATGAAAAATTATTATTTGCATTTTCCTACTGATGTACTGAAAGGTATCCTCAACTGCAGGTGTAAAAATGTCTTCTGTCTTCCTCACTTGAAACTTCTGGAACTAAGAATTAGAAGTGAGAGAAGTAACTTCAAAAAGAGAATGAAAACTGGCAGGAAGTGGTGGCTGGCAGGACTGGGGCAGAGCCTCTCCCAAATGATAGTGAGGTGCTTCCAGTGCAGTGTCCCCGAGCTTGAGCTGAGTGAACAGGGTGCTGGAGGGAGGACCTGGAAAAAAATTGGAAATATTAACAATACCAGGAAGCTGAACTGGGTTATATCCACCCCACCAAGACTAAAAAAACATTTTTTCACATATATGAGAGGGGTCTGGGTTCTCATCTTGCTCTCCTAGCCAGGATTCATGCCACAGTGATACTGCTGTGACAGTGGGAGAGCTTAAGTTTCATCTAGCATGAAAGAGGCAGCACTGTGGTAGTGCACACACATTAGTGATTGGTATTGAGGGGGATGATAACCATGTACATAAGTCTTGTCCTGAGTGCACAAAACTTGATGGATCTCGTATCAGCTACGGGATTTTACAGTGTAATGCAGTAGTTCGCCTGCAGGACACGTAAATTCTTTCATTCCAGTAATGGAAATGCTCCATAGGCCATGCCAGAATCCTTGTGTTCTCAGTCTGGAAAAGGGGGGGTGGGGGGTGGTGCTTAATGTGGTAACGATATGTACTTTATTTCTAATTTTATTCTTTTTGTCGTTTCTTATGATGAAGATGATTGCAATAAGAATTTTTTTCCTTTGAGAAAAAGGTTGGGTTTAGTGGGTATTTATTTGCTATTTTTAAATTATTCATGCTTTTTGGGGTAAAAGAGAAAGGAAAAATAGAGAGATAAATTGAATGCCATCTACAGAAAACAACAAATGTTTTTTTTCTTCCTGAAAATAAGAGATACTACAAATCACCCTTCAGAAATAACAAAACCATCTTCTAAAAGGGACTTTTAAAATAGGAAATTATCTTGCTTAAACATTGTGCAGTTTACTTGAACTAAGTTGAGAGTACTTCATTTTAAAGCTGTTCTTTATTACATTCTTGATAGGATTAAAATCAGCTGTAAGCAACAGTATTATTTAATTAATTAGATTTTATTTTAATAGCTGAGCTAACATGGTATTAGGTAGAAAGCCAGCAGTTGTGAATCAAAATCTTTATAGATCCTCTGATCCTGCTTCTTTTCTAGTTCTGTTTCCATGCCTGCTACTAGCATCAAAAAAATAAGCACAAAAATAAAATCAATATAGCCCATTTAGAAGCTGGCAGTGAAAAATACGTAATACGTTAAATACAAGTGTAGTCATATGTAGATCCAGTAAATTTATTTTAAAGCTCCTCCGATAGCCGTTGCAGTCATTTCTGAATCCAGCTTAGCAGTTCTGTTCATGTCACATCTCATTTTATTGCTTGCATTTTAACTGTCTGAGGAGCTTTCTGATGATCTGTTTTTCACTTTTTTCATTTCCTCAATTGGTAGGTGTGTAATATTTATTTAAAATGAAATTTCATGGTGCCAACCACAACCATTAAATTTTTGAAGTGCAACATATGGCAAGTTCTAGCTTCCTCTCATTCAGAAAGAAATAGGAGGTATATAGTGAATAACATTAGCAAATAGAAGAAGGCACATACACAGAGATTTTTATTTATGGTAGACATTTGTCAAACACAAACTTTGGTTTCAATCAGAACGATGCAAGTAGTATTTGGCACTCAGATTCCCTTTATTTAAATAAAGTAGCATATTTATATGGAACAGATATGATGTCTTCAGAGCTGACACGCAAGTTTAGTGGAAAGCTGTAATGTGTCCAGTGCAGAAGCCGCATGTAAAGTTTGGCGCTGATGCTTTCTAAGCCATCCTTGTGTCTGAGTAATCTGCTTGTCACTGCAACACAGGCATAAACCAACAAGTTTTGCAGCTGTTTTGGAGTAATCCTGATGGTTTCTATAACTGGGCCAAGGTGTCTTGTGCTGCAGATCTATAAGAAAAGGGAAACAGGATGTGTGCTTTCACATGCTTGATTTGACTGTGGGCAGTGGCTCTGGTAATTAGAACTGGAGGCAAATAATTAATCTCACGGATGAGGTCCAGACCCTGAGCATCACATTGCAAATCAGGCTGGTCAGCAGCCTCAGTCCCTCTGCAGGTGATCAGAACAGCCAAAATTTTCCAGCTAGTTTGGTTTTCCCTTTCTGTTCTCCAAGTGGGTTTGCTCCTTCTCTGTTCAAAAAGCAGTCAGACGGAGGCAGTTTGCTTCTGTTTACAAATTACTTACCATGTTGTGAAGACTCTTCTTGTTTGTGCCTTGTTTGGCAATGTCTTTCATGTTTTCCACTTGTTGGGATCCTGTAGGAGCTAGGAAACACAGAAGGCAGCAGTAAATGTACCATCTGTGGCAGCACCCTGCAGACTTTACTGTAGTTTCCTCTGTTATAGATGATAAGGAATTGATCCTGGTTTTCTTTGGTTTGCTTTTTTTGTTATTGTTGCTTCCAGTGTTGAATTAGTGAGCAAATCTATTTGCAGATCTCATTGCCCAGGAGTTTGAATCTCACAGGCAGAATTCACTTGTGTGCTGAGTGGAAACATGCCATTAGAGGAAATCTCTGCTGTTCAATGAGGAAGAAAACCGGTGCCTGGGCTGATTTTATGAAAAACAAGCTGGTCAAACTATTAGTGATAAACAGACCATCCAACAACTTGCAGATTTTGTGTACTTTGTATATTTTTATAGGTAAGAGTTATTTGCATGTATCAAGTGCAAGGAAGGTACTAAGACAATGTCAGCCAACAGACTGCTTAGTAATGTTGCATTGGAAATGCTCAATAAGCCATTAGTTTGGACACATAATAGGATTTCTGTTCTTTGAGAGAAGAGGAAGTGAATAAAGAGGAAATGGAGAAGTTCAAATTACTGAGTCTTTGATTCATAGAGTAAGACCAGTGTGGATAGGATATATCAATGTTTTCATTTCAGGTCCACCCTTGAGATATTTCTGTCAGAAAAATAGGGCTGGTAGTATTTTGAAGACATACTTAGACAGAATTTTCTCTTGAAATGAGAAATACAAGCTAACACACATTATGTGTTTGGTACTGGGTCAGTCACAAAAGGAGTAGTCAGTTCCACTTGTTTAACTTTACTTCTGGCTTCCTGCCCATTTTTCATTATTCTGGTTGCAGTGCCTTTGGTCACTTAAAGGTTGCTAATGAACTGGGGTGTCTAACCATCATCCCCATCAAATGTTTGCTGGGAAAGTCTTCTTGGTCATATTTTAGGTCATTGCAACAGTTAATTACATATTGTTCAATGTTTTTGCTGTAAGCAAGAAGTAGAAGACACCAAATGTCCAAGGACAACACTAAGTCTTTGGGAAGCAAGCTACTACCAGCACTAGAGTTTTGGCTTTATAGATGGTACATCTGTGAATGCTCCTAAATGACCTGTGAGGTTCTGACTTGAAGAACAACTGTCAGGCAGTTGTGGCTTCATGTCCATTCTTTTTGCTTATTGATAACAAAACTTTCCTTGCATGCAGGAAGTGGGAAGTGGGAAGCTCTGTGATTCTAACAGACTAACACTGCTGAAGTGAATTTTCCCATAAATATCTGCAGTAGCCTCAAAAGCCTTTTCCATTTTACAATACCAAAGCTAAGGCTGAGAGAAAGCCAGGAGAGGAAGTTGTCTTACGCACATTTTCCAAATCCAGACCAGGCCCTATGACAGGTGGCTCCCAAGGCAGTTGCTGGCACATAGATCGCCATACACACATATGCACCCAGAACAGGGTCTCTCACCCAGGGGAAGAGTTAGAAATGGAGTTTAATGAGCAGGCTTCGCTGACTGGGCACAGTACACATCAGATAAGTGCACTGATGAGCCCTATTTGCACACAAATGGCAACTTTTATCCCCCTTTTTTTTTTTAATCCTCTCTTTTGTCTTTGCTTTTTCCTCCTCCATGCTCATTCCTTCTCAAACCACCTTGACCCCTCTTGGTTCTTCCCTGGAAAGTCCCATAATAAGTCTTACACAAGCCCAAAAGGCTTTTCCCGACATAATGAGTCACACATCTCTGCTGGCCATGGCTTCACTGTCTGTGTAAGGATGTGGGTCAGTGGGCCCCAGAATCACTAGTGGTACTGGCTGCTCTCTTGGTGTCACTTGGGGAGCCCAATCAGGGGCTCCTAGAGGGGTGACCAAGGATCTATCTCCACCTGCTGTTCCCTTGCACTCTTTGTGTTTGTGGAGACCAGCCTCTAATAGCCTAGCCCAACAACAAGGAGAAAGGAAATCTGGATTCTTTAGAAAAAATCAATTCTGTGCAACACCCAGATAAAAAAAAGGACTACTAACATACAATGTGCTCTGAAGTAAGGCTTGAAGTAGCAGGAGGGAGAGAGGTATGTAGTTCTTGATACTGCAAGGCAAAAGGAGGCTGGCTACTGCTTAGGGTCCACCTGCTGATGGCTAGCAATCCCTGGCTCTCTTGAAACAGAGTTCTCCTTCCTCATGTGACCTCACGTTACTACAGGAAGTCACTCTAAAAAAATTCTCGGATAAATCCTCCAATGTTTCATAAGTAGACCTTGATAAATCTCAAAACATTCTGATTGGCATTGTGACTGTTATGTTTTCAACACAACCCAATGAAGTGACTGGAATGAAGTAAGAGAATGTAATATGATATTTTGATTTTTAATTGTCTTTTTCATGAGATCTAAAAAATTTAGCACAATTGCTTTTTACTTTCAAAACTTTTTTTTTTTAATTTACTGAAACATTCTAATTGTAAATATTTACACTTCTTAAAACTGGGAATCTCCTCTGTCCAAAACTGTATGTTACTATATAATATAATATAACATTATATAATATGATATAACATAATATAATATAACATAACATAATACAATGTACTACCATAGTATTACAAAAATTTTATTTATTTCCTTGATTATATATGTGATGGTCATAGTATTTTCACATTCCTTCACAGCCCAAGATCCTCACTTTTTTTAGTTCCTACTATCTCCTAGCAATAAAAAAAGAGTATTTTCATTTTAGTGGTGTTTTAAAGGTTGGAAAACTGAGGCGAAGTCCTGGAGTAACTTAAGTAAGATTATTCCAGAATTTGCTGGAAGAGCAGCTTTTTCAGCCTCCAGTCATCTCTCTGAAGGTGCAGCCATGCTGCATCTTAGATACATACATTGATAGGAACCCAAAAAATTTCCTTTTGCCAGAAACACACTGTTAACATAACCAGGTTTAAGTCAAGAGTGACATCCAGTGGTTGCACTCATTTAATTTCAAAGACTGTTTTCATTCCTCTGGCTAAGCGCCAGTAATATAAGTATAAACTAGATTAGTCTAGCCTCTCTTCTTTTCTGAGAACTTCTGTGGAAAGACTGATTTTGAAAAATGTGCTACTCAAAAACTGTTCAAGGGATTATGTCCATGAATCTATTTTGGAATCAGAACTGCCTTGAAATTCCTTGGTTGTAATTATTGCTTTGTGTCTCTGCTGATCATAATTTATACATTGTATTTTTGGATTGATAATCAAAGCCTCACAATCCTAAGATCCTTTTACTGGATGTCTCAGGCCTGCTTGAAAGCTTGCAGAATGAGATGAGTAAGTGTGTGTCAGTGCATATCCTTATGTGCATATTCCAGTACTCCTACTGATCTTTGTCTCTGATGCTTCACTTTTTCCATTTTATTATACATTTTGGGAGGAAAAATTCACCAAGGGTAGACTGAAACATGTGACTGGAAGTGATCACATATGTCAATAAACCCACTCTGCTGTGGGCAAGCATCCTTACTAATCGTTTTCAAGAGTGTCTCATAGAATGGACATCCACAAAGAAAGAACAGAAATATAGTTCTGTCAGATAGGCTTTTTACTTCTCTAAATACCATTAAATACTTCTTATGCTTTCTTTTACTCAGACCTAGTAATTGCCATGTATATCTCCTAAGATCTCAGTGGATTTTCCCTTATAAAAATGAGAAGATGGCCACAGATCACTTACATAGCATGTTCCTAAAATAATGCTAAAACTGTATGGCAGGTGGGGAGCAAGTGGACACAGGAGGGGATGGGAGTTATGATAAATGCGGTATTACACATTGTTAAGCATCTTGTATCTCTGGGGAGCAAACTGATGACTGAAAACGCATATGGTAAGAGAGGAAAATGTTACAGAATAAAGTGAAAAATATAAATTCGGCTATTTTTAAAGCAAGAGGAAGCCTGACATTAACTCTCCCAATGAAATATCACCAACCTGTGTATTTGAAGAGGTTTTATGTGCTTTTTTTTCTTTTATTCTGGATATGAGACTTATGTGTCATGCTTTTTTCTTCTTTATCTCTCAACTGCTAATGGGAGTGTAAATTGCTGACCCCACAAACTCAACTGATATGTATTCCTGTTACAAAAGGTATTTGGCAGGTTAATAATTCACTTAGTTTCTAATCAAATACCAGGTCGGTCAATGAACAAGGTCCGGTCCAAAAGATAACTGAGTCACATGATTTAAGTGGGCTGTTTTATTTTATCAATTAAGTATCTAGGCTGAAATGAAGTTACATTTCAGAAAGGTTAGATGAGTATGTTCATTTAGCCCATACTGCCTTTTGTTGAGCTGTACTGTAATTCTATCTTACAGTGAATTGCAAGGAAGAATCTTTTTTCTTGGGAATAAAAAAACCGAAACAAAACATTACTACTGAATAATAAGCTATTTCATTTGTAGAAAAATTATTTTGATTTTTTTTATTATTACTATTATTATAAGAAAAGAACTTTTCCAGTGGAATTGCCATGAGAATTTGTATAAAGATAGAGGTTTCTCTATTTAAGACATTACTTTGTTAAAAAACCTAATGTTTCAATTAGGTATGTAGGCATTCTGCTAGGTAAGATTGGCAGATAAATATCATAAATTTATTTTTTACAGTAGTAGTGAAGTCAAACTCTTCATAAAACTGTGGCCTAAGCTTGAATTTCCAAGTTACTGACATACCTAAATACATATTCAGAGGGTGCAGTTGAGGGATTTGTTTAGTTTATTTTTCCTACAGTTTGTGGAGGGGGTTGTCACACATTTAGGAATTTGTTTCAACCTGATTCGAAGTAATCTATTTTTGTTGATCTTCAGAACAGCTGCAGGTGTAATTTGCTTTTTCTGCTTTGGCTGAGTTGCCTTTTTAGAGAGGCGAGCACTAGCTAGAATAAATTAATTTTGTATTTTATATTTGTGTATCTATTGGTTTATTGATTTTTTTACTGGCTTCTGCTGGGTCATAGTGGTGATAACAGAAGTTACTGCCTTGTGTTTGGTTGCATTAAAACATTTGATCCATTTTTCTAAGCATGCTTTACTAGTTCTTTCCTTTTACATGTATGCCTAGAATAATCAGTGCCCTTGTTTTTGGAGGGGATTAATGCCCTCAGGAAAGTACAAAAAACAATTTTAGTCTGATGGTTTTGTCATAAAGTTAAAAAACATCACATGGTAAGCACTGATTACTGTTTCTGGCTGCAAGCCCAATCTAGTCTTTAAGATTAAAATATTTTGCTTATTGAACTTTGTGGCAAAATAGTCAAGTTTCATGTAAGGTAGTAATAATGGAAGCCTAATAATTGCAATGACAGAAACATAGTGTTGCATGCAATATTTCGTGTTGATAGAGAACCTTTTATCCTCCAGAATGTCAGTGCATTTCACAAACTGTGTATGTACTAAGGCTATTCGTCACTGAAAGGGGAAAATACACATCATATGTCATTGCTAGCACATGTCAAAAGCCAACTCACCAAAACTAGGCAAAACACATAGGCCCTTATCACTGAGGCTGATGGCAGAAAGTTACCTTGTGCGGCATGTTGCAATGCAGTTGCAAAGAGAGGAAGTGGTGATATTTGACTTAGGACTGTTAAGTAAATTTTCCTTTGTAATAGAAATATAAGGACTTTCAATATTTGGGATGAGTAGACATAGGACTTCATGTGAAAATTTTTTGACTGGCAAGGCTGCAGAACTTTCTGTGATTAATGAAAATAAAGCAATTAATTATGTACAGTGTGAAGTCAGCATTCCACAGACTGAAGGTCATGCACTGAAAATCACTGGGATACATTCAAAGCCTTCCTTTCCAGAGCTGACATTATTGTTCACCATTGATCAGAGAGGCTTAAAAATTCAAGCTGAACATAGATATTGCTCACCTCTTTGGTGAACAAGTTGTTCTTGTTTTCAGTGCCACAAACAGCAATCCAGACAAAGCTTAAATTTTGAGGTACCTTTCACTAGACTTGACAGTCTAGTCAAAGACAGAAGGCAAATTGTAACTGTGTGGACATGCAGTGTTTCCCTTCCTGCTCCTAAAAGTCCTCGTGTAGGTTCAACAGTCCAGTTTTTCCTCTAAAGCTCAACAGGATAAAACTTCCCCCTTCATATTAGCTTGTTCGCTCCCTCAGTAATTCCATCTTTCCCTGCCTGGAGTCCTAATGCAACTGTCTCCTCCAATACATTTCTAGTAAAGGTTAACTTTACAGTTAATTTTACTTCTCTAGTGAAATTTTAGTCTCCCTTTTGCTTCCATCACCGTAATCCAGTGGCTTAACAGAGACAGCTGTGATATACTATTTCCTTTTCTTTATTATATGCCTGAAAGTGGTTTGTGTTGTGTTTGTGGGAGGATCTGCTTTCACTGGTGTAGAGGTGCTGGTTTCTTAAGGCTCAAATCAGTTAAGTGATGAGCTTGTCTAGAAATGGAAAGGGATGACTGCATATTGGGTCAGCTTACATTGTACAGCTAGGTGCCTCCTGTACTGTATAGAAATTGTCAGGGTGGGATCCTGCAAGGAACTCTGAGGTAACTTGGACTTTGCACTATGCATTCGTATTTTCATGCATTGCATGTTACAATGGGGATTTAGTAAGAAGTAAAATAATCATTAATTTATTAGGAGCATAATGAAATACTGTTATAATCCAGCTCTATTGGGTTTGCATGGCAAGGTTTTAGTAGCAGGGGGACTACAGGGGTGGCTTCTGTGAGAAGATGTCAGAAGCTTCCCCCATGTCTGACAGAGCAGGTGCCACCCAGCTCCAAGAGGGACCTGCCATTGGCCAAAGCCAAGCACATCAGCAATAGTGGAAGCTATTTAAGAAGCATATTTAAGAAGGAGGGAACAAAGAAGAGAGAAATGAGTATATGTGAGAGAAACAACTGCAGACACCGAGGTCAGTGCAGACGGAGGGTCAGGAGGGGCTCCAGGCGCCAGAGCAGATCCCCCTGCAGCCCGCGGTGCAGCCCACGCTGAGGCAGGCTGTGCCCCTGCAGCACGTGGAGGTCCACGGTGGAGCAGATCCCCACCTGCAGCCCATGCAGGTCCCCACGCCAGAGCAGGTGGGTGCCCAAAGGGGGCTGTGACCCTGTGGACGGCCCAGGCTGGAGCAGCTCCTGGCAGGGCCTGTGGCCCCATGTGGAGAGGAGCCCGCGCTGGAGCAGGTTTGCTGGCCGGGCTTGTGACCCCACGGGGGACCCACGCTGGAGCAGGCTGGGCCTGAAGGATGGCACCCGTGGGAGGGACCCGCGCTGGGGCGGTTCGTGAAGAACTGTAGCCCGTGGGAAGGACTCACATTGGAGAAGTTCATGGAGAGCTGCCTCCCACGTGAGGGACCCCATGGTGGAGCAGGGGCAGAGCGTGAGGAGGAAGAAGCGGCAGAGGCAGCATGAGATGAACTGACCGCAGCCCCATTCCCTGTCCCCCTGCGCTGCTCTGGGGGGAGGAGGCAGAGAATTTGGGAGTGAAGTTGAGCCCAGGAAGAAGGGAGGGGTGGTGGTAAGATGTTTTACACTTTAGGGTTTTTTTGTCTCATTACACTACTCTGGTTTGACTGGCAATAAATTAATTTCCTAGAGTCAAGTCTGGTTTGCCCATGACAGTAATCAATGAGTGATCCCTCCCTGTCCTTAACTCAACGCATGACCCTTTTGTTATATTTTCTCTCCCCTGTTCAGCTGAGGAGGGCAGTGATGGAGTGGCTCTGTTGGGAACCTGTCATCCAGCCAGGGTCAACCCACCACAGAAGCAAAAAAGAAAAAAGGCTCACCTGTTCCTGACACTGTCTGGGTACAATGTCACTGAAGGCCTCAGACAGATGTCTACTCTTTTCCCAAGGAGAAGTTATTTTTAAGTCTGAGCTTACATTACATAACTGGAGAAGAGAAAGCAAATCACTGCATTTTTTAGTTCCTCCGTTCAACCTCCGTTCAAATATAAAGAGTATTAAATATTATGAGTTTAATCAGTTGTTAAATAAACAAAGATAGTTCCATTCTTAAATACTTAATAAGAGTTAATACTAGCTTCCAGAAAATCAGAGGTATGATCTTGAGGCCTCTTAGTTGCCTTATCCCTCAACTACTCATATCTTAGTCACAAGAAACCTTAAATTTTATTATCGTAATTTTATGTAGACTCATCAACAATGGAAGCAAAGAAGAGTCATAAGTAATTCTTGTGAACTAAAGAACTGATGAGAGATAGTGCATAGCTTTTGTACCACTATTTGATGTCATCAGTTACAACAAATTAAAGAAAACTCACTATGATACCATCTTCCATTTAATGAGTTGTTCAGTGTTATAAGTGCGCAGCCATCTTTCAAAAAAATGATCAAGGAACTTTTTCAAGGGAAGTCTTATCACAGTTACCAAAAGACTTCCAACAGTTCTGTTGTAAAACTATTTCTTTTAATACATAGTATTTCTGCTATAAATCTCTGAGTAACATCAAGAGGGTAAGCAGTGCTTAGTCAAATTGAAAATTAAGACATGATTTATAGTGAAAAGAAGATTAGTCTGGTGATACTGCAGATGTTTGAGGTGTTGCATTTCGTATACAGATAAAGAAATGAACTGTTTTGCTTCTGGCTTAATCATTTTAGTTCCATCTGAAATAACAGTATGATCCTTGCTTTTGTGATACTACACTGACCTCATTGCAACTCCTATTATTTACCAGTTTTATTTTAGCTCTGGTGGAAGTACTGGGCATTAGCAAAGATGGTTTCTCTGGACATAGGTACCTCATCAGTTAATATAAATCAGGGTGACTCCCTTGTTGATCAACTCCCAAGCTGATCTGATCCTGCTTTACACGTTCTGGAATCACACTGGTGATCTTAGAGTTTTGTCACAAGCAGTAGGCAGTCTCCTGGGTCCTGTAACCTGATGAACTCTCTGATATCGCAATATGCAAAGCAAAAATACACCATGCAATGATTACACCATTGCTGGCTACTGTTTTACCCTTCTGCCTACTGTGGTCAGGCTTAATCTCTTTTTCAGGCGAGCACAAAGCCTCTTTGATTCTTTGATACCTCTTCCATATTTCTGACCCATCAGTTCACAAATGTGTAACTACTGAAGCTAGATACAAATGGGTACTGAGATGTTTGTTAAAGCAGGAGCAAAAATGCAATACTAAAGCCAAAAGTAGAGAATGCGCAATGAAGTTGAATAGGTAAGTTCAGTCACAGAGAAGCACATATTGTGTGTCAAAACCAGCTTTTTGCCTTTCTCATTTAAAATAATTATTAGGATATCTGTTTAGCAATTCTGAGGAAAATAAGTTGGAAATTTTAATGTTTCAATTTTAAAACATTTTCAGTTGAGCTCAACAGATGAAGTGATCACATTTTAATGTGGGAACTATTTCATACTTCCTTTGTCCCAGTTTCTTTGACCTTAAATCAAAACATTCCTTAACAAAATTTCTTCTGTGGTCAGGGCATTCCCAAGCACAAATACAGGCTGGGCAGACAATGGATTGAGAGCAGCCTTGAGGAGAAAGACGTGGGGTGTTGGTGAACAGGAAGCTCAACATGACCCAGCAATGTGTGCTTGCAGCCCAGAAAGGCAGCCATGTCCTGGGCTGCATCAAAAGAAGCGGGACCAGCAGATGGAGGGAGGTGGTTCTCCCCCTCTGCTCCGCTCTCGTAAGGCCCCAGCTGGAGTACTGTGTTCAGCTTTGGGGCCCCCAACATGAGAAGGACAGGGACCTGCTGGAGCGAGTCCAGAGGACAGTCACAACGGTGGTCAGGGGGCTGCAGCACCTCCCTGATGAAGACAGGCTGTGAGAGTTGGGGTTGTTCAGCCTGGAGAGAGACCTTATTAGGAGCTTTCCAGTACCTACAGCGAGCCTACAAGAAAGCTGAAGAGGGACTTTTGATAGGGGCATGTAGTGGTCGGACAAGGGGTAATGGCCATAAACTGGAAGAGGAGAGATTTTGATTAGATACAAGGAAGAAACTTTTCACTACGAAGGTGGTGAGGCCCTGGAACGGGTTTCCCAGAGAAGCTGTGGACGCCCCATCCCTGGAAATGTTCAAGGCCAGGTTGGATGGGGCTTTGAGCAACCTGGTCTAGTGGAAGGTGTCCCTGCCCGTGGCAAGGAGGTCAGAACTAGATGGTCTTTAATGTCCCTTCCAACTCCAACCATTCTATGATTCTGTGAATATAAAAATAAGTGTAACAGATACATTCTAAATCAATGAAAGCAAGAAAAAGGTTCGACTTTTATCCATATATGAAGTACGGCACGTATGTGATACTTGTTTGCATTACATTCCTATGACTAGTACACACTGGTCCGTATTGTTTTCCACATAGCATACAATGTGTACCACTGTGTGCACAGAGATACACATACATATTTCTTTACACATTTAGGAAAAACTCAGAAGGTATTTATATGACTTGTCACCCCTCATGTCTCAACATTTTTAATTTCAGTAATCAACTAATTAACATCTATTTTACTTGCCTCCTCATGAAGATTAATCATTCCTAACACTTGAAACTGAATAATAATGTTTAAGTGAAAATTATGCTTTCTGATCTCACCATTTCATTCACCTTGTCAGTTAGTTAAATGCTTTGTTTGTTGTTTGGCAAAATCTAACATTTTAGTAATGAATGAAGTTCTGTTGCTCAGTTTATGCAGGTATATTATTTTAGTGAGAATTATTCGAAAAAAAATTGCTTTTATTTTTTGGTCTGGATAGGTTTATATGCAGAAGCCATTTTTGTCGTAATACCTGAAGTATGGGCCAGCTCTTTTTGAGGTTTTTTCAACACTACAGGTGAGATATTGATGAGGTATTTGATTCTTACTATGATCCCATTAAAATAAGTCGTATGATCAGCCCCAGCTGGAGGAGGGAAATTCTTCCTGTCCATGGGTGACCATCAGCACCAGCTGACAGTGACAGCAGTGAGGATCAACTCCCAGCCTGGCTGACTTTAAAACTGGGGGAAGAAATGAGCCAGTCCTGGCTTCATGACCCTGAAGGCTTGATTTGAGGATTCCATGACTGTCAGTCAAAGCTGTTAATTATTTGAATGAGGCACTGATTAGTACCAAATCCAAGCACTGATCCAGGGCTAGCATGCAGTACGATCACATCTCTAATGGTATACCTTCTGGTAGCACTGAAGCAGAATTCACAGCATGTCAGTGATGGTGTTGACGCTGTTTCCCCTCAAATTTAAAATGTTTTATTTGGCAAGAGTTTTCAGATTCTTTCCGTTATTGTATGTATAAATTCTTGTAGTGGGGTTGTTCACTTACTGCGTCAGAACTCACTGACAGCACCAAATTTCTGGTGTGTATTTTTTCGGTTGCTAAAATCTTCAAAGTTATTTCTTACAGAAGCAATGAATTTGTATTTTATGCTTTCCAAGAGTATCAACTGTCCTTAAGCAGCTCACTGATGAGTTGAATGAAATGAGTGAGAAGTTTTGAACCATGAGGAGTTTTGAACCAAGAACAAAGTTGCTGGCTGATGTAGAAAAGTACTGATACAGCTTCTCTTCCTGTGACATAGGATGCCTTACTTGAAAGCTATAGTGCATAAGCGAATGGCTTGTTACTCTGGAGAGAGAAAATATTTTTTCATTACAGTGATTGTTAGAGTGCCTGCATGGAAATCAACAGGAGACATCTCAGTTGCAAAGCCCTTTTCTCTATATACTTTTTTTCTTTTTTCAAGAATATTTCTGGAATACAGAAGCATTTTGAATGTGTGTGTGTTGATGGATCTTTAGAAGTCTGTGTGTTACCAGTTTCTTTAGTTTGTGAGGTGTGAAAGAGATTTAATCCTTTCTGGAAAAAAAATTTGTGGTTCAGTCTGGCGATATCTTCATCGTAATAGTACAATCTGTTTAGCACATACCATGTTGGCAAATGAAGGTGTTCTGGAAAAGGTACAGTGCTAGACAGGAAGCTGTATTTTCAGAAACATATAAAAATGACAACACGAGGCTACTCACCCACCTCACCACCAATTCACTGGTTGTGGTTTGTCTTCTGTCATCTGCCCCTTACTGTTTTCTGAATGTCTCAGTTTTTTATTCAAGAGGGGATCTATTAGAAATCAGTAACTCTACTTCAGAAAAGCCATGTCTATTTTTTGGATATTCTTTTCTTATTCTTAGCTGTTTTGGATACCAGAACTAAATATTACCAGGTGGAAAGGCTTTTAGGAGTAGTTCAAGACCAAGCCTCTCTTCGATAGGTACTCTGACCTAAGGATTTCACACTTAAGGAACTGTCCCACGATTTACGATGTGTTTTAGCAACTTCTACAAATGAAATAGGCAAAAACATTCTAAGAAATACGATTATATGGAAAACTGAGTTAGAGCTAAAAACCTGTGTCTGCGCATCACAGTCCATGAATCCCAGTAAGCTAAAGAAGAAAATGAGACCTTTGTGCAGAGCGTTTGTGGGCAGAGAGAACCAGCGTCAAGATCTCTGGATTTCTACTTCAGTGTGGTAATTTGCAGAGCTATAAAACCTTTGAATGTCTGCACAAGGGGTGTTCTGTGTGAGAGTGATAAGCAGCAGTAGATGCAAAATGAAAATATATTAAAAGTAGAGCAAATATAAAATTATTTTCCTTTATATACCCCTCAAACTTATGTTAGACAGCAGTTTAAAGGGTGAGTCAGGAGCATCTTCCAGAGTAGTGTGTTTTAGATGTTTTGGTTAGAGACATTGATGGTCTCTTTCATTAAATTATCATTTTATTAATCTTTTAACTCATTCATCTTTAATTAATTCCTTTAGCACGCTGTATCAATGTGTTTCACAGCTTAAATAATTAGCTGAAAGAGGTTTTTTGGTTTTACACTTGCAGCAAAATTCTTAAATCCTAATTGCTTTTATGAGAAATAGGGAATTACCATTCCCGGGTCCTGCTCAGCAGTATTTATAATACTTCGCGATTTTTCTCTTATTTTCCCTCCCTCTCCCCCCTTTATTTGTCTCAGGTGGAAATGCCTTGTCTTTATGTAGTACTATAAAGTGTTTAATACCTGTCATCATCTTTGTTGCCATTCTCTATTATTTCATAATTATCTTAGATCTTTCTCAAAATCAACTAGCAAGACTTAAATAATTTTTTATATTTTGTTCTCAAATCTTTTCCCAATAAATTGTAGAGTTCAGTTTCACTTTCTGATGACACTTGGTGCTGAAATGATGTTTTCTAGAATTATCCATGGCAGTTTCATCATCATTTCCAAAAGGGAATGGCTGAGTCAGAAGCCATGCTTGTGCTTTTCTCATTGGTGTTGCTGTGTAATTTCTGTATCACATTTAGAATTTTATTGCCAATTTATTCAGTGTTACAGAAAGTCTGTATGTCCTATTGCCTTTATGATTTGCGTGTTCTGAATAATTCTGTGCTGTACAGCATCCCCTTTTCAGGTCATCCGCCAGTATGCTAAACTGTTCACAGTGCCTGTAACCTTTCCCTCATTGTGATGTCTTCATACCTCAACACTGTTGAATATGGAGACTCCATTCTATCACATGACAGCTTTGTTTCTTTAGGAGGCTTTGCAACAGACTTGTTACAACATCTCACAATATTCCTAGACACTATGAGCTCACCCACCTTCTCACTGAATGTCACAGAACTCTACCATGTTTTTGAGATATTTTTATCTACAAAGCTGTATTGATTTCTCTCCAATACAGTTTCATTATCCCTTTGCTTTCTGTATTTCATCATTACAGTTTCTACTGGTTTCCTTGGTACAAAGCGCAAACATGCCAGTCTGACTTTCATATAATTTCCAGACATGATTTTGCAACCTTCTGTTGTTAAAACCTTGCTGACTGCACTGGGCCAGGATTTTGTTGGTCATTATGTCAGAGAGGCTGAATGTACCAATTAATAGCATTTCAGAAATACATTCAGATACTACATGTGTGAGAAGTTTCTTTCAGTAGAGTAATACTTGATGATTTATTTCCTTTGGCTGTCTTAGCTGTCAGTTGTGTTTCATGAATTTTTGTTATACCAGATGCCACAGTAGCCAACAACTTACACTGTGCACCTGCTTCTTGATCTGACACATGGCTGCTTGATATTAAAAAGCAAAAAGAAAAAAGAATATGTTTAAATTAGAATGTGGGTTTTTTTAGCAATCAGCAATATTTTGCATTGAAACATTTGGCTCATGAAGAGACAGGAGATAACATAAAGATAAGAGCATTCCCAGCAGGTTAGAATGAAACTTGTTAACGAGGAAAGTAGCAGCATGCATGTTATGTGGGATTATCTTTAAATATTACCATAACAAAGTTCAAAGGCTTTGCAAAGATTCAGTTAATCTTCCTTAAATAACTTCGCAGTTCTAGGTGTTTGATAGTAAGACCTACAGCATGCCAAATGCTTACTGTAAATGCACAACCAACTTTTCAGATGTAGAAACTGCAGATTTTATTTGCAGTTAGGAAAGTTCTCAAATACATTTCTTCAAAACTATGAATAATATTTTATTGTCATGGCATTTGTCTACATTTGTGTATTTGGCACTTCCTAGTAGAAAATACACAAAGTGAGTGGCTGCATCTGATTCAATTAATTTTAGCAGGAAGAACACCAGCTCCTCATACTGCAAGACATAATCCTGATTTTAGGTAAAACTTGAAAATGTTTTTCCTCATGGTTGTGGGGAGAAGACTCTGAAGAATGCTTGTCAAATATATATTCTCAGTATCAGGACCCAGGCTTTTCTCAGAGAAGGATTATTAACTTCACAACATGCTGCAGTCAACACTTGCAAATTATACTGTGGCCCCCCTCAATTTGAGTAATTAACAGGGGAATTTGAGTTGTCTCCATGATGTCTGACAAATAATTCTAGAGAATGCCTTCCTTTAAATAATAGGAGGACTTATGGAGTGCAAAAGGCAATGTACTTATCATGGGAGAGTTAAGTGGTTGTCCTGTTCTTCGGAAGTAGTATGACATCTTGCGTAATCAGCAGAGATTTCTACATAGAAAATAGTGTTTTACAAAAATCCAGAACAACTATTTCTTATCGATACAGAAGCCAATTATTTATCTGTTAATTTTATTTCAACAGATGCTTGCTAAACTTTCTGATTTCAACCAGTGGCAACCATTTTTACATTTTTATAATGATCTTTAACAGACCTTGTTCTTCATCTGTGTCCATTTGAGATACAGTACTTCTTTGTTTCTTTGCAGTCTTCCTTTCAAGAATCACCTACTGTAGTATAGTTTACATGGACTCTGTTGCTACATGAATCTAAAATTCAAGATGTGTAGGACTGTCAGTTACAGCTTGTGGGGCCACTGTGCTATGATGATGCTTCTGTTTCTCTATTGGCTTCTAAATGCTTTTATGTCAGAGCTTAAATGTGGAAAGCTCTGACTGGTTTTGAGCCCTGGGTCCTAGAAAACAACCACTCTTTTAATACAATACCAATGCAGTTTCAGTCAGTATAGAGACGGAGCAATTTCCATTTCTCATTTGAAGGAAGAGAATAAAGGGTCAGTGCCTCAAAGGTCTCTGAGCTTACACATCTTCCAGGGGAACTGAAGTATAAAAACGGTCAAGGCACTTTGGCAAAAGTTGTCATTTCTCCCTTACTGGTACAAGAATTATTTGAAATGGCTCGATTGCACCTGATGACTCGTTGGTAGCTGTTCTTGGCTCAGGCCTTTAACACCACAGCTTGTAGGTTGTAAGCCTAGCTCAGCACTCTTTACAAGGTCAGTCAGGCCAAATCATCTACGGGAAGATGTAGCTGGAGAGTGGGGATTTTGTGCTCTGGCCTGATGGGTAGGTGTATGTCTGTCCCTTTGGACAGGCATGAATGAGGTGAAGAATCTAATCTGTGTTGGGTCATACAGAGCTAGGAAGCTGGGCGTATGTCTAGAATATTGCAGGCTCTTCTGGTGCAGGAGTCTAAACTATTAAAAAGAAAACATTAATAAAAGTTACTAAGTCAAGGACAGCTTGAATGTTTTACTTTAGGTTTTACAAAACTTGGTTTTGCTTTTTTGAAGGGATAGCAGAACAATGTAGTTGAATTTTCAGGGTTTTTTAAATTATGACCTAGAGTCACATGTCTTTTCCTAAATAAAAAAGTATGATTTTCTGAGGCAATACTTTTGCAATACCTACTGGTTGACTCTTTAAAATGTAAGATGTATTTTAAAAACTAACTTTGGTTTTTCAAGTTATAAACTGTGGTCTTTCTTTACCTTCAAAGACTTTAGCATGCTTATACAGGATTAATGCATGAAAATAACAAGTTCACCCTTCTCAGAGTTGCAAAATATACAACCAGTAATAGGGGCAGTTCCTTGAATCTTGTATCCTGTTTCCCCTTCTTGACTTTTTTCCTTCCCTACCCCCACCTCTAGTACTATTGTAGAATCTTCATCCTGATACATTTTTCTCACTGCTGTATCTGTTCACTGTATGTATTCATTTTCCTCTCTTGCTCTTTCTTTTGTAAGCAAAGTAACCTGTCTCCTTGACCCCAACCCCACTTACATACATAGCTCGCTTCATTAGAGTCTTCCCTTGGAGATGTATGGCTCAACCCTTTCCAGCGGTGAAGAGTAGTTCCTGTTTGATCTTTCTCTTCTGACCAACCTGTACACTTGCAGCTCAGTAGAAAAGTCCTCAGATTTTCTAGTCTATTGAGATGCATGACTTTCCCCTGAAGTATGCAAATGACTAGTTAAATACAGGAAATTCATTTAGGCATTTCACCATGATTTATTAACATACATATTGCAAAAGTCATGCTTTCAATCCTACAGCTCTTGCAGTCTTTCCCAGCAAAACATATTTACTCAACTAGATTGAAGATATTTTTCTCAGTGGAAGTAGTAACAACCCCTTGCCTTTCAGCAAATACAGTTTTAATCAGAGCACAGTGTATAGTGACACAATGTGTTAGTGCATTCACATTTCATCTGAGAAGATTAGAGTTTCTAGCTCAGACCATTGAACAAAATGAATTTAGGGAGTGTTCCCATTATTTTAAATCAGTTGCAAGGTTTGAGTGTTTCAGGAGGTGACTCAAGGCAGATTCTCAGTGCAGCTTTAGCTATTTAAATAATTAGCTCACTCCTTAGAAGGACTGAGGATGCAATGGTGGAAGGCTGGCCTTTCAACACCCATTTATGTCACAAAACCCACAGAGAGCAGCAAATAAATCAGAAGTTTTACCAATGTTTGCCAAAGCAGAACATTAAAATTAGTACCAAAACCTGCAATTTATGTGACCTGGCAACTCCACTACATAAACTTATATAGCACCTACTTGTACTGCTTTTGGTGTCAGAAATCATTGACTTTTCCCTCACTTATATCAACAATGAATTATCTTACAGAACACAAGTGAATTTCAAATTTCTTCCCAAATAAAGTCATATAATATGTACTGGAAGCTTTATGATAAATTTTGCAAAATATCAAACCAGTAACTCCATATAGTTAGAGACAGAGACTTCAGAGGTAAAATCAAATCATTCTAACATTATTTTCAGGGGTTCATGTCAAGGTTCGTGTCATGCCTGATGTTATGCATGTAGAGATAGTATTCTAACAGTTGTATGAATCCTTTAATATATTTATATGAAAAAGAATTGAAATAACCAGAGGTATAATCTGTGTTGTTACAGAACAAAACAAAAAAATAGACAACATTTGTAATGGCATACCTCATATACCTCTGTTTTTGAAAAAAATATATGGCTGTCCCAAATACTATCAGTTTTATCGGTGACATTAAATTTTGTTGGAAGCTATTGATCTGTGTACATTTTTACTTGGACTTGTCTAAATTATTTTTGAAATTATTATTTTGTTTACATTTTTTCCAGACCTAGGATGCTAGTTTTGAAATTCACATTTAATGCAGAATTGGTCATCAGCATATTTATTTAATTCTGTGTCTTTAGTGTCTGGTATGGAACATAGCTTATGTATATAGGTGTTAAGTTACATTTCTTTCTGTTGATAGAGCATAATTTTACTTAACCATCATATTTAATTTATTGTGGAAGTGCATGAGTGTTTATTGTTTGATCTACAGCTGTAACAGTTGTCTTGATTATACCACTGTAGTGACTGAGGTTCTGCAAAAATATGACACCTAAATATGTAGTTGTTCATGTGAATGCATATTCACTGAACTGAAGGAGATTTATTTGTATAAATAACATTATTCATGTACACACATTTCTAAATAAAAAAATTTGAGTGTTGTCATGCTGAAAGTTTTAATGTAACACTTCTGACCACTTTCTAAGTAGAAAGATCTCTCCTTCAGTCACCTGGAAGACTTTCACACTCTATCACAGCAAATTTTCCACCCAGTAATGAAAATTACTGACTCCCCAAAAAAAACTTGTCTTCTTGAAATAGTTACACTCTAAAATTTCATTGAGCACAAGATAGATATTTCCTACTTTCTCAGCATCTGAATCCACTAAATATACTGAGGTTTCTCTGAATATTAGGTTTCACCTTCTCACTAGCTAGAACTGAAATAGCTGTGACATGAAGTCAGGCAGGTATTACCCTTATAATGAATTATTTAAGATTGTGAGTTCTGTTAAAAGCTATACTGGAATTTGAAATTTTCTGGATGATACGAGTCATGTTCAGAGACTGTACAGAGTCATGTGAACATAGTATTTTTCATCCAAAATACTTTGGCTGTGGAAGAAAACCTCAAAAATTTCTTTTTAGACATGTCTTTCTCTCTGTTCTTTCTTCCAATCTCAGTACTTTTGCTGACTTTTATTGCAGTAGGCTTTTGGTTTGTGTGGAGACCATTTACACAAGCATTGCCCTATGTTAACTGTGATTCACTTACAGTTTTTCCCTGTTGTTGAAATGAAGTTGACAATCAAAGACACCAGTAGTAGATCAAAGTTTTTAGAAATGCATTCTTGCTGGAATGTATGCAATGTCTTGTAACTGCTGTTGCATAAAATGAGCTGGCTTATTCATGTTTCTCCTAAAGTCAGCCCTGGTAAACAACATACAAAACATTACTTTAGATTTTCATTTCCCATGGATTGACTTGGAACATTTTGAAAAAGTGACAGAGTTAATTAAAAAGAACTGATGTTGTCTCTTTCACATTAAATGGATGTACTGATTCCATGTTAACAGTCTGCTGTGCTAACATGAAATACTGACAGAAAGTCCAGCAAATGTCTTTCCAAATTGTCACCAGGATCTCTCCAGCCAGTATGACAGATGTCAAGTTTCAATCAGAAAATAAATAGTTCTGTCCTGTAGAGACAATTACTGAGCTGATGAGATTCATCTTATTTTATGTGCCATATACAGGCAGGCTCAGACAGCAAGTAGTTATTGTGCATATTTAAAATAGCCAGAAATTGTGGCTAACTGCTCTCCCTGTTTTAATCTCTAGTGTCTACATGGCATGTTCATTTTTAAGGATGGTAGAGCTTCAAACTTTATGTCTAAATTTTAAATGCTAAGGGTTCTCTTGAAAGAGCACAGAAGCTCTTTAGTCCTGCTTTGAGTGTACTCATACCCTTTTAGTAGATGTCTTTGCAGATTTAGGTTTGCCCATTCTCTTATCTTTCAAGATTCATTTTGTGCCCACTTGGAGTCAACCCCAGCATCAGTCTCACTTACTACTTCTACTGTAAAACATGTTTGACAACTGAACTGACACCTCCAAATTTCACACATTGTAGGTAGAGCTTGCTAACCTTGTATGACCTGTAGTTTAGAAGATGGATTTTGGAGGTGCTCTATCTGCATGGAGTAGGACTGAGAAATTGGAAAGTCAGGTTTCTTTCAATATTTATAACTTTCATGCCTAGCAGCAGTGAGGAATAAAGGTCCTTAACAGATCAAATTTTTAGAAAGTTTGGTTATCTTACAAACTGAAGTCTTTTAGAACTTACTCTTTTCTGCAGTAAGGCAGCCTGCAAGATGTTCATATTGAAATAACAGAAGTTGCAATAAGCCTGTGTACTACTTATATAGGGCCTATAGAATCATAGAATGGTTTGAGTTGGAAAGGACCTTGAAAGATCATCTAGTCCAGCCACCCTGCTATGGGCAGGGACATCTTTCACTAGATCAGGTAAAAGATAACAAAGAATAACTCTTTTTTTCTACCCATGTTAAAACTAATGTCCTGTAAGCTCTGGTTATTCCAAATAAAAAATAATAAATACAAGACTATGATAAAGAGAGATGGCCTTACAAAATGTTAATGATTATAAATATAATCAAAATTCATGGAAATTCTGTGATACCTGAAGAACTTGGATCTGCAGAAACCTTTTCCAGCCACTACTGTAGCAAGCATTCCTCCATATAGGATCATACTCGGGGCAGTGTTTGCCCAAGCATGGAGCTAAATGTCTCCATTGACCATTGTTGCATCTGTTTCCCTGTGCAGCTGTTAGGATATTCTCTGAAAATCTTCCTTTTTTTGTTGCTAAGCTTGATCTTATTATGAATAATCTGGAAAAAAAACCCTGTGCTTTGAGCTTGCTCCAGCATGTTGGCATATCTGCATGTCCTCTGACTCACTCCAAATTGTGATGCTGACAGATTATTACTTGCTTTATCTTTCCAGGTACCCATCATGTCAATATACATTTTCATGATGAAAATCTGAACTGTTTGACTTTCATGATAAAAAAAGAGATATGTACTTTAATAATGACGAACCATTTTAAATTATACTTTTCATGTCGGTTTGCTATTCAGGATTGAGTATATTTTACTTTGACAGACTGGAAACAAGTCTAGGAACAAAATGGCTGCTATGTTGGGCACACAGAGAAAGAAATTTAATACTTTTTATGTTCAGAAAATAAATAGCATCAGACTTATCAAGCTCTGTGTGCAAAAATACTCTGAAAACAATATAGGAATGTGAGAAGAGCAAGGGGAAGGTAACCTACCAGCCCTATCTTCACATGAAAAGTAATCATGTCATTCACAAAAGAAATCAAAACAGTTAAGTAATTTTACTAATGCTCTTCTTAAATTTGTGTATGTGCCAAAAATGCTTTGAAGCTTTCAGTATAGAAGCTACATGCAGAGATTAGCTGAACCTTCAAGCTCACAGAAGGTCATTGTGGGTTGGATATTTTGATGGATGAGTCATTCAATGGTTAAGGAATAGGCTGGATAGCCTCACTCAAAAAGTTCTGGTCAGCACCTCAATGTCCAAGTTGAGACTGGTGATGAGTGGTGTTCCTCAGGGGTCGGTACTGGAAGTGGCACTGTTTGACATATTTATTAGTGACATGGACATGGAGATTGAGTGCACCCTCAGGAAATCTACTGACCACACAAAGCTTTGTGGTGCAGTTGACATGCTGGAGGGAAGGGATTCCTTAACAGTCTGGAGAAGTGGGCCTGTGAACCTGTTCAACAAGACCAAGTGCAACGTCCTGCACATGGGTCAGGGCATTCCCAAGCACAAATACAGGCTGGGCAGACAATGGATTGAGAGCAGCCTTGAGGAGAAAGACGTGGGGTGTTGGTGAACAGGAAGCTCAACATGACCCAGCAATGTGTGCTTGCAGCCCAGAAAGGCAGCCATGTCCTGGGCTGCATCAAAAGAAGCGGGACCAGCAGATGGAGGGAGGTGGTTCTCCCCCTCTGCTCCGCTCTCGTAAGGCCCCAGCTGGAGTACTGTGTTCAGCTTTGGGGCCCCCAACATGAGAAGGACAGGGACCTGCTGGAGCGAGTCCAGAGGACAGTCACAACGGTGGTCAGGGGGCTGCAGCACCTCCCTGATGAAGACAGGCTGTGAGAGTTGGGGTTGTTCAGCCTGGAGAGAGACCTTATTAGGAGCTTTCCAGTACCTACAGCGAGCCTACAAGAAAGCTGGAGAGGGACTTTTGATAGGGGCATGTAGTGGTAGGACAAGGGGTAATGGCCATAAACTGGAAGAGGGGAGATTTTGATTAGATACAAGGAAGAAACTTTTCACTACGAAGGTGGTGAGGCACTGGAACGGGTTTCCCAGAGAAGCTGTGGACGCCCCATCCCTGGAAATGTTCAAGGCCAGGTTGGATGGGCTTTGAGCAGCCTGGTCTAGTGGAAAGTGTCCCTGCCCATGGTGGGGGAGTTGGAAGCAGATGATCTTTAAAGCAACTTCTAACCCAAACCATTATATGATTCTATGGCCAGTGTCATATTAATGAACACCTTTCTGAAACAGGGAAGAGATTTGGAGGTAAGCAAGTCAACCTCTGGAGTTGTTCAGATAACTTTCAGTGCTTACTTTTTTCTGCTCTGACTGTCAGAAAAGTTGGAGATTGTTACTGTGGTACTGCAGGAGTTATTCTGGGAGATCAGATGGATGTTATTAATGAAGTAAAAAGGCTTTTCCAAAAAGAAGAACAAAGACAGGTTGCTTAGGGGTCACTTGCTGATTTAAGGGAAATGCTCTTTTCTGTACGTTTGTTGTTGCTTCTTTCTGCTGAGAGCTGGGAGTAACATCTGGGAAGTGCTTCTGAAAACTTCATATAGATTTATCCTTACCTCTTTTTGGCATATTTCTCTGAGCAGGGCGGTGGTGGTGGTGGTGGTGCAAAACAAAAAACAATAACAACGCCAAAAAACCCCAGCACCAGGAAGTAAAAATGTTCTGAATTTCCTTTGTGACTCTGAATTATGCCTCTCCAGTAGTAGACCTGACTTGAACCTTTTGGAAAGAACTTTCTAATCATCCCCATTGACCATGGTTAGCCCCCATAACAATGCCTTTCAGATGAAACTAAATAGAAAAGTGCATGACAGGAGCATCCATGTTGTGCTTCATTTTCTAATGGGTATTCACCCCCTTGGAGCAGTCTAGGACAAGTACAAAGTTAAACCCTCCTATAAGCATACGTTGTGGACCCTCAGCACCAACTGTTTCGCTCTACTGATCATCTCATATGGGCTAATACTTGCTATTGTAGACATTGCCTAAATTTATGAGCTGCACCAATTTGAAGACTCACACTAAAGCAAGTTACTTAGAAATTAGGGAATTAATATAAAGAATATATAGAGATATAAAGAAATATAAAGATACATAAAGATAGATATACAATATAAAGAAATAAAGGAGTAATATCCTTAGTATGGTTTCTTAAACATAATACCACTACAAATCATAAACTTACAGTAAACCAAATTCTTCACAGATGTTTTTAAAAGAAATTTTGGTTCCACTCTCTCCTTTAGTCTGATTTTTCTCATTCAGAGATCTGTGTAAATTCTTCCAGGGTGCATATTTTTTCAGCGCTTGGTCCAGGTATGGAAGCAACACAGGCTTCTGGACACATTGAGATTAGCAGGAAGAATGGAACATTTTCAGCCTGCCACAACAGCACATGCAGCCCAGCTAACTATGATTGAAGACATATAATTGAAAGTCATTAAAGTCTGAAAGTCTTGACCTAGCAAGCATAAAACTAGTAACTTTGCCATATTCTAATGATTACAGAATTGATTTTCCTTCTTTTTTTGAGATGAAACCTAGTACACTCTGCAGTCACCTTTCATGGGAAGTACAGATGCATGCCATTTCTGAAAATGAGGTATTAATCAGGTAATTATCTTGCCATGTGGTGGCAAGAGTCCTGCCCTGTCATCTTATATTGCATCTGTTCTGGCAGAAGCCAAGACCTCGCTGACAAGAGGTTTGATAAATCACCCTCCAGTCCCCAGCAGGGTGATACGGATGCTTGTGCTTGCATTGTCTGTGTTACACTTCTGACAGCTGAGGTTAGGAGATCACTCTTGAAAGTTGTCATGCTCTTTTTTTTTCCCATGAAGAGGAAACTTATTCAAGCTCTGCCTCCTTTTTTCCACTCTTTGCTCTAGTTGATGGTGTCAGTCTATTTTTAGTATTATCCACTTAAATCTGGCCCTTGAGACATCTGACTGAAAAGAGAATGACAATGTGAAGATAGCTACTGATGATAAAAAGTAAACCAATCATTTTGCCACTTCATCACTAATTTTCAAATCTCTAATACTTGGAAGCTTTTTGGGATCCCCTCTAGAACACTTCCTACCACAGTGCATTTCTTGAGGAAGAGGAATGGAGTACTTCTGTTATTACAGCTGTCGGTTTGATAGAGGGGAAACAGGCATTTTATATGTAATGAAGGTACAAACTTTTGTTACAAAATTGTAGCATTTCAGAATATTCTACATTTTATAGGATTGCAGCCTCTAAAGAGTGCTTTTAGATGTTTCCTTGTTGTCAGATAACTTCGAATTGTTTTGAGAAAGGGGTATCTGCATTTTGAAGTAACTCCATTTCACTGCTTTAATTTTTCATTCCCTTTGCACGTTTGTTCCATTATTGGAACAGCATTATTTAAACAAGTGTTTCTGCATGCATTAAAACCAGTTTTACAGATTTGCCTTTCTTTGGGAACTGGCTTTGGTGCTTAAAGTGAGGCAAAATTCAAGTCAGACTTTTCCTGTTTTGAGGGCATTTCTCTTTCTTTTTTTCCTTTTTCCACATGGACCCACTGTGCCAAGTAATGCATACACTGCTTTTGCATTTTTCCTACTGTTGACAACACCTATGGGGTCACTTCCTTCCTCTCTACAAGATATTTTAGAACCTCATTTCTCTATGACTTCCTGTTAATCCTGGCCAGTTAGGATTAACTTGGGTTAGTCACTTGTGTCAAAAGTCTTGGATGTAGGGAACAGAAAACATGACTACATGAGTCTGAAAAGCCAGGTTAAAAATAGGAAGAACACTTGCCTGACTTGCTTTACTTTCCTATCTCTGACAGTCCTCAGTCTGAAACTAATGGAAATTTTATAATGGGATGATTCATGAGTTTTTAACAAAACCCACTGAGCAGTAAGTTCCAGGTCTACTGAGATGCTTTCTGCCATGTTTCCACTGGAAACATCACATAATTTTGCATTTGAGGCCCTGGAGACAAGAAAGATGTTGAGAAATACTTACTTTGCCACAGGAATGCAGAATGTCTTACATCTTAGGTGGTGACCAGGTTTAGGCAAAATTTATTTTGGCTCCATATACATACTGGAGACCATTGTACAATTAATGGTTATTGACTTAACATGTTCTGTACCTGAATTTTACCAAGGTTATGATATTGAGCCCTGTACCTTACGCTGAGCTTAAAAACCACTTTCAGAGTCAATAGGATCTGAGGATTTAGTAAGAAATAGGTAA